>NC_138814.1:1501484-1663984 GCF_965178545.1 Coloeus monedula | reverse complement strand
GGCTGGTGCCAGCCCGAATCCCCCCTCACAGCTCCGTCCCTTCTCCTCCCCAGTTGGAAAGGGGAGAACGTGGCCACAACAGAGGTGGAGGCCACGCTGGCCTTGGTGAGCTTCATCCAGGAGGTCAACGTCTACGGCGTGGCTGTGCCAGGTGAGTCCCACCAAAATAAGGACCTGGGGGTGTTTGAGGTGGGTGACGTGTCCCCAGGTGGTCTGAGCAGCCACCAGGAAGGTTAAAAAGGGACTTTTAACATCCAGAGTTGTTTTGAGCCCAAAACATCCCCCACGACAGCCCAAGGATCCCCAAAAAAAGTTAAAATGTGACTTGGTTGCCCAAAGCAAGTTTCAGCTGCTGAGGTGGGTCCACGTGGCCACAAAGGAGGCAAAAATAGGAAGCATTCACCCAAAATGAGCACCCAGCATCATCCACCACCATCCCAGCGGCCTCTACAGTGCCAAAAGTGGGACAGACCGACCCAAAACAAGTTTGGCCACACAACAGCCTCCCCAAGAGCCATGGGGGCCTCAAGAAGACTCCAAGGAGATGTGGTTGCCCCAAGTGACCCCAGGCGATGTTTGCAGGGTGTGAGGGACGCTGTGGCATGGCCGCCGTGCGCCTCAAGGATGGGGCCACCTTCGATGGTGACAAACTCTACACCTTCACGCGGGACACACTGCCCGCCTACGCCGCCCCCCAATTCATCCGGATCCAGGTCAGTGGGACCCACCCACCCTGGGGGGCTCCAGGGGTCTTTGGGGTGCTGGGGTTGGCCCTCGGATGAGGGTGATCCAGCACGGTAGCACCCAGTCACGGCAGGGTGAAATCATGGAATGGTTTGGGTTGGAGTGGACCGTAGAGCTCACCCAGTTCCAATCATGGCATTGGTGTCCCCCCGGTTTCCCATGATGGCGCCGGTCACCCCGTGCCAGTAACGGCGCTGGGGCTCCCCTGGTGACAGTGGGGGGGAGTCACCCTGTTGTTGGTGGCACCATCCATCCATTCCTGGTGACAGTCACTCACTATCAACACCAGGGTCACCCTGTGCCAATGATGGCATCATTCCACTCTCCTGATGACAGTGTCGAGGTCCCCCCTTTCCCATGACAGTGGTGGCCACCCTGTGCCAACGGAGGCCACCCCATGCCAAAGACACCCGTGCATCCCCCAGTTCTGATGACACCACCTGCAATTCCGCGCTAGCAATGCCAAGGTCGCCGCTTCCCACAGTGGCACCTGGGCATGGCCTCGAGGTCCCCCAGTCCCAAAATCCCTGTCCCCAGGACGCTCTGGAGATCACGGGGACGTTCAAGCAGTGCAAGAGCAACCTGGTCAAGGAAGGCTTTGACCCCAGTGTCATCCGGGACCGCCTGTTCTTCCGCGACAACGCCCGGAAATCCTACGTGCCGCTGACCCCCGACACCTTCGCCGCCATCCGGGACATGAAGCTCAGTCTGTAGCGGCTCTTCTGGGGGCTCCACAGTGGCCCCAGGGCGCTGACAGCCTCGGGGTAATTAGCAAAGGCTAATTTGGGGCTAATCAAGCACTTTGGGTTTCCTTCAGGGAGGTTTTAACCAGGTCGGAGCATGAGGAGGGCAATGGGTTGGTGTTATCCCGCCCCAGCACCTCCATGCTGTGGAAATTAAACCCTTAATTCCCATTCTTTGGGTGCTGGGCCATTTTTGGGGATTGGACTCCCTCATTTTCCCTTCTGGAAGGGGCAGATGATGCCCCAAATCCCTGGTGTGGGGATAAAGATGTCTGTCCTTGTTTGATCTGGAGCCCACACAACCTTGTCCTACTCCCGCCCTGGGCTCTGATCTGGAACAAATCCCATTTATTCCTCTCCAAACCGACCCAGGGAGTGGCTGGGATCCCCCACATCTCACACCCCCATGACAGCATCGGCTTCTCCTGCCCTTCCCAGCTCCCACCGGGGCTTCACCGACACCGACAGAGCCGATTTGTGCCAGATACGTGACAGGGACACCGTCCTGCTGCCTGCTCCACACACGAGCCACCCCCTCGATTTATGAAATCACTGAATGGTTTGGGTTGGAAGGACCTTAGAGCCCATCCAGTCCCACCCCCTGCCACCTTCCACTATTCCAGGTTGCTCCGGGCTCCATCCAGCCGGGCCTTGGACACTTCCAGGGATGGGGCAGCCACAGCTTCCCTGGGAATTCCATCCCAGCTCCTCACCAACCTCACAGGGAAGAATTTCTTCCCAATATCCCCCCTAAATCTCCCCACTTCCAGGGTGACTCCACTTTTCCTTATCCCGTCCCTCCTTGTCTAAAGTCCGGGCACGACCTGGAATTCTATTCCAGCCCCTCACTGGAGAATTTCTCCCTAAAACTTCTAGAAATTCCATGAATTCCCACAGATTCCCACAAGTTCCGCATAGAAAAGGTGAAATCTTTATTTACAAACCTTCCTGCCGTGGCCAAGCCTCGGAGAACCAGGAATTCCTCAGTGTCCTCCGTCTCCGAGCAGCTCCACCTCCACCAGCCCCGGGGGATCCTTGGGGCTCCGCCGCGGCTCCGGGATGCCCCTTCTCTCCCTCTGGAGCTCGGCCAGGCGCAGCCGGAGCCGCTGCTCCCGCCGTTTTCCCGCCTGCAGCTGCCGCTGGGCCTTGTCCAGGGCGTCGAGCGCGGCCTCGGCGCGGCGCTTCCAGAGCAGGGCGCTTCCCACCTGGTAGCTGTGCTCGCTCTGGATGTAGGATCCGGCGCGGGGCGGCAGCCGCAGCATGAACAGCGACGGGGACGGGGGTCCTGGGGGTCCCGCGGGGGCTGCGGGGGCCGGGGGGGCTCCCTCGGGCAGAGCCGGAGTGGTCGTGGCTTCCTCGTCACCCGTGGCCACCAAAAGGGTCTCTGGGATGGCGCCCGAGGGGCCGGGAAGCGCCGGGACACCGCCGTGGTCACCGGCCGGGGGGGGGCCGGGGTCTTTGGTGTCCCGCGGGAAGCAGGAGACGTCGGAGGGGAACGGGGGGGCCGGCGGGGATGGGAGGGGGTCCCGTCTGTGGGGAGAGGAAAGAGGGGAGAGCTGTCATCCTGCAGTGCCCCCCAACATGCCCCCAGAGCATCAGAAGGTACCGGAGAGCCCTGAGGGGTGGGAGAGGCCAGGAGGGAATGGGGAGTCCTGGGGGTGGCAGATGTGGGGGGCAACAGGGAATCCAGAGGGGATATGGGTGTCCCAGAGTTGGGAGAGGTCGGGGGGAAACACGGGTCTGACAGGGATGGTGGGGGGCCACGGGGGGCAGGAGATGCTGGGCGGGAAACAGGGAATCCAGAAGGGATGGGTGGGGGGGTTCCCACCTATTCCAAGAAAAAGCAGGGAAGCTCTCTTATCCTGCAGAGCCCCCCAAAGCCCCCCCAGAGCAGCCAGAGGTGCAGGAAAGTCCCCGGGGTGGGAGAGGTCGGGAGGGAATTGGGTGTCCTGGGGAATGGGAAAGGTTGGTGAGGAAAGGGGTCCAGCAGGGATGGGGGGGTCCCATCCACATGGAGAATAAACTGGGGAGCCCCATTACCCTGTGAGGCCCCCAAAAGCCTGCAGGACCACCCAGAGGTCAAGGAGAGTCCTGGGGGTGGGAAAGGTCAGGGGACAATGGGGGTCTGGTGGGGAATGGGGGGTCCCAGGGGTGGGAGAGGTCTGGGGGTCCCGCAGGGTCCAGCAGGGAAGAGCGGAGGGTTCTGCCTGTGCTGGGAATAAACCAGGGAGCCCCGTTCTCCCCTGAACCCCCCAAAGCCCCCCAGGACTCACTTCCACTTCCGGGCGTTCCGGAGGGGCTTCGGGGGGTCGCTGTCGGCCGGGGGGGGCTTCGGCCTGGGGGTCCGGGGGGGCCGCGAGGGGCCCACGGCGAAGACGGTGGGAACAGCCCCTTCCTTGAGGCGGTGGTAGCCACTGCGGGGGGAAAACAGGGTTCAGGGGGGACCCCAAAACCTGGGGGGGATCCCCAGGAGGTCCTTTAAGTCAAGAGTCTTCAGGGTGAAGCCTCCGAATGTCCTGGGAGCCCCCCAAGCTCCAGGGAAGATCCTGGGGCACCTAAAAATCCCTGAGGGGATTCCTGAAATACCTGGGCAGTCCGTGGCCTGCAAGGGGAAATGGGGAGGGGGCTCTGGGGGGGGGGGGGGGGGTCCCTCAAGGTGCTCCGGCACCCCCAGGGCCCTGGGGTGTCCCCAACCCCTCACGAGGCATCTCTGGGGTCAGAGGAGGGTCCCTGGGTTGTCCCCAATACTTCACAGGGGGGTCTTTGGGACACCCTGAGGTGTCCCCAGTTCCCTGGCGTGTCCCTGACACATCACAGGGGATCCCCTGGGGTGTCCCCAACTCCTTGCTGGGGGTCCCTGAGGTGTCCCCATCCCTTGCTGGGAGTCCCTGGGTGGCCCCAAACACCTTGGGGCACGTCCTTGGGGTGCCCCCAAATTCCAGGGAAGGTTCAAGGGTCTGGGGGGGGGGGGGGATGAGCCCCAAAACCCTTCACAGGAGAACGTCAGGGTGATCCATAGCCCCTGGAGCCTCACCTGGAGCCTGGATCTCACCTGGAGCCCCACCTGCAGCCCCCCGGCCTCACCTGTAGCCCACTACCTCGAAGCAGGAGCTCTCGAAGTGCTGGGAGCAGAAATAGATGTATTTGGAGGTGGGGTCCCAGCGGCCCTCGCCCGAGGGGTCCCGGCGCCGGCTGTTCTCCAGCCACTGCACCCGGCGGGGGTCGTCCTTCCGGGGCAGCCTGGGGGATACGGGGACATGGGAGGGACAGAGGGACACAGGAGTGGGAGGGGACATGGGGAGAAAAAGAGAGATATGGGGGGAAGTGGGACGTGGAGCACACAGGTCGTGAGGGGACACGAGAGGATGGGGACATGGGGGGACACAGGTCATACAGAGGGGAGACGGGGGGCACCCAGGTCACAGGGGAGGACGTGGGTTATGGGAGGGACAAGGGGTATGGAGGGACAACGGGGGGACAGAGGTCACAGAGGGTCATGACAGGCATGGGGGGACACAGGGAAGACACAGGATGGGGGGACACAGGTCACACAGGTGACACAGGTCACACAGGTGACACAGGTGAGCTGCGAGGCTGCAGTTCCCCCCACACACCTGACCCCATTTCTGCAGAGCTGAATGACACCTTCCTCCCCCCACGCACCTGGAAATGGAACGATCCAGGCAGGTCCTGTTAAAGGGCACAGGGCTGAGCCATCCCACAAATGGGGGGGGGGGAAGAGACACACCTGGGACAGCCCATTCCTAAGCGAGGGGGACACGCCTGGGACAGCCCGTTCTAAGGCGGGGGTGACAGCTGGGACAGCCCATTGCTAAAAAACGGGGGGAGAGCGGGAACTCGCACACCTGGGAGAGCCCATTGTTGAAGGGGGAACACACACCTGGAACAGTCCATTGCTAAGGGGGGACGCACACCTGTGACAGCTGGGACAGCCCATTGCTACGGGAGGGGACGCGCACGCCTGTGACAGCCCATTGCTCGGGGGGGGTGACAGGTGGGACAGCCCATTGCTAAGCGGGGGGTGACAGGTGGGACAGCCCATTGCTCGGGGGGGGTGACAGGTGGGACAGCCCATTGCTCAGGGGGGGTGGTGTCCCTGCCCCGGGGGTCTCGGGGGGCACCCACCGGTGGAAGGAGATGCCTCGGCCGCGGGTGTCGCGGGTGTCCCGGGTGCAGCAGCCGGCGGCGGAGCAGTGACGGGGCATCTGGGGGAAGGGAGGGTGTCACAGGGCCGAGACGCCCCCTCCCCAAAATTCCACGCTTCCTCCGCGCCACCCAACCAGCCCAGACACCCTGCAAACCCCCGTGGCTTCAGCCCCAAAATCCACCCGGGGCCCCCGCCCTTGGTCGGATCTCACTCGCCGTGCCCCCCCCCACCTTCTCCGAGGCCGGACCCCCCTCCAACAGCCGGACCCCTCCCCACCACGGCCGGACCCCTCCCCGCCGTGTCGTCGTCCCCCTCCCACGGGGGGACACCATCCCCGTGTGTGTCCCCCCATTTCCCCCCACCCGGGGCCTGTCTCCCCTCTCCCCCACCACCGCCCCTCCCGGGACCTGACATCTCCCCCCAGTAGTCGGAACCCCCTCCCCGTATTCTCTCCCCATCGCAGGCCGCCCCTTTTCCCACCTTTTCCCCATTTTTCCCCCTTTTCCCCCCCCGCCCCGTTCCGGCCCCACCTCGTCGCTCCCATCCCGCCGCCGCCGCGGCCTTCCCTGAACTCTCGCGAGACTCTGCAACTCCGCGAGAACAACCCCCGCACACCCACCCCACACCCGCCCTCCCCGCCCCGCCCCCGAGCCGCGCCTCATTTGCATCCCGCGCTGCTATTGGCCGACGGGGTCGCGCCCTTACCTCATTAACCATTCAAGCCCCGCCCCCACCGCGGGCGTTCCGCGGCCCCTCCCCACGGCCTTTGGGGGCTTTTGGGGGCTTTTGGGGGCTTTTGGGGGCTTTCACCGCCCCCAGTTGAGGTAAAAAGGGTTTTTTCCCCCCCGCCGGCCAGACTGTGGGGGGTTTGGAGGGATTATGGGGGTTTATTAGGGGGTTTCAACCCCCCCAATCGGGGTAAAGAGGGTTTTGGGATCCCCCCCAGCGGGTTTTGGGGGGTCTCGGGGGGTTTTGAGGGGTTTCAGCACCCCCTAATTGGTGTAAAGATGGTTTTGAGGCCCACCCCCCGACAGCTTCTGGGGGATTTGAGGGCTTTCAAGCTCCCCCCAACCTGCGACTCCAGAATATTTTCAAGCAGCCCCAAACTGTGGCACGGGAAGGGGGGATCCCCCAAAAGGGATCCCCAAACTGTGTTTTGGGGCGTGGTTCGATCCCAACCCAGATGGGCTCGGGGGATTTTGGGACCCCCCCAAGTCCTCCAGGGCCACTCAAGAGCGAGACCCTCTCGAAGGCACTTTAATGAGTTGGGGACCCTCCCCCCAACAAAAAACAGCCCCTCCAAAAACCCCCCCACGAGAGGGGGGGCCCTGGGCGGGCTTTGGGGTCCCGGGGGATTCAAGGGGTTCCCCCAGTGCTGGGGGCTGGGCCGAGGCCCCCCCAGGCGCCGGGGGCAGGTTCGAGGGGGGTGGCAGGGGGCGTCCCGCTGTCCTCGCTGTCCCCACTGTCCTCGGAGTCGTCGTCCCCATCCCGCAGCATCCGCCGGACCGTGCGGGACAGGTTCATGGGGTCACACCTGGGGGGCACCGAGGGGTGGTGAGACCCCCAGACACCCCCAACATCCCATAAATCCCATAGAGCCCCCAATAGCCCATAAACCCCAACACCCCATAAACTCCATGGAGCCCTCCTGGGGACCCCCAATATCCCAGACAGCCCTCATGGAGCCCCCCATTCCATAAACCCCATAGAACCCTCCAGGGGACCCCCAGGATCCCAGAACCCCCATAGAGCCCTCCCCCATCCCGTAACCCCACAGAGAGCTCCTATAGAGATTCCCAATCCTATAACCTCCCCGGAGAACCCCAACATCCCATAAACCCATAGAGCTCCCCTGGGGACCCCCAGCATCCCAGAACCTTCATGGAACTCCCCAATATCCCATAAACCCCGTAGAGCCCCCATAGAACCCCGCAATATCCCATTAACCCCACAGAACCCCTAGAGAGCCCCCCCCACCCCATAACAAGCCCATGGGGTCTATAGGGGCCCACAGGGGACTGTCCCCACCTGAGGCGTGTCCTGAGCACGGCCACATGTCGGGCGGTGGCCGCGGCCCCGTCCCCGATGTCCTCGAGCTCCCGGCGCAGGTGGTGGCCCTGGGCCAGCGCTTGGGCCGTCCCCGCGGCCACCGCGGCCACCTGGTCAGCCAGGAGCCGGCCTGCGGCCTCGCTGGCACGGGCCTGAAGGGGACAGAGGGACACTGGGGACACTGGGGACATAGGGACAGGGGGATATGGGACATGGGGCCCAGGTGACACAGGGACGTGGTGCCATCGGGTGTTGGGACGTGGGCACGTGGGGGCACAGGGAGGCTGCAGGGTGACAGGGGTGATGGGGGTGACATGAGATAATGGGGGTGACAGGTGACAGAGGGGGACAGAGGGTGACAGAGAGGGTGACAGGGTGACAGGGGCGACAGGAGGTGACACGAGATAATGGGGGTGACAGGGTGACGGAGGAGGACAGAGAGGGTGACAGGGTGACGGAGGAGGACAGGATGACAGAGAGTGACATGAAGTAACGGGGGAGACAAGTGACAGAGGATGCCAGAAGGGGGCAGAGGGTGACAGTAGGTGACAGCAGGTGACGTGGGCTGCTGACAGGGGCTGACAGGAGGTGACAGGAGGTGACAGAGGGTGACAGGTGATGACAGGAGGTGACACATGGTGACAGAGGGTGACAGGCGATAATGTGTGGTGACGTAAGGTGACACATGGTGACACAAGGTGACAGGGAGAGACAGGCGGTGACAGGAGGTGACAGTGGGTGACAGAAGGGGACACACGGTGGCAGCAGGTGACAATGGGTGACAGTGGGTGCTGTCCCCACCTGCAGCCGGTAGCGCTCCCCCAGCAGCCGCTGCTCCTCCGCCTCGGCCACCAACACTCGCAGGCGCCGGCTGGTGACACGCGCGGCCCGGGACAGGGCCACCCGCGCCCTGCAACCAGGGGACACCTGTGTCACCCAGGGAGTGACCCACAGAGGGACCCACAGAAGGACCCTCGGCCACCCAGGACAGGGTCACCCGCACCTTGTCACCAGGGGACACCCATGTCACCCCACGTCACTCACAGAGTGACCCATGGCTGGTGACACATGTGGGATAGGGCTGTCCTGGGATATCTGGGGACCACCCCGGGACCATCCAAGACCACCCTTGGGTCACCCTGAATCAACCTGGACCACCCAAGGTCACCTGAACCACGATGGGAAATCCCTGGGTCACCTTGGACTCCCCTGAGCCACCCTGGGCCACCTTGGTGCCACCCCAAGATCCCCCTGGACCACCCTGGGTCACCCCAGGACTCTCTGGGACCACCCTGGCACCACCCAACACCACCCTGGATCACGCTGGGACCATCTGGGGACCACCTTGGGGCCCTCCGGGTGCCCCCCGTGCCCCCCGTCCCCGCTGACCCTGCCTCACGCTGCAGCAGCTCCTGCAGGTGGGCGCAGCGGGCGCGCAGGGCGGGCTCGGGGGGCGCAGGGGGGTCCCGGGGGTGCTGCAGCCGCTCCCGCAGCAGCCGCTGCTCCTGTGCCAGCCGGGCCCACGCCCCCTGCGCCTCCCGTGCCCGCATGCCCGCGGCCACCAGCGCCCGCCGCAGCTCCTCCACCTGCGGGAAAGGGGGGTCAGAGCCCGAACCTGTCCCCATGGCACCCACATGGCACCCACACGGTCCCTGTGGACCCAAAGGTGCACCCACGGCACCCTCACCTGCCCACCTCCCCCCGCAGGTGCCCCCCTGCCCCCACAGGTGCCTGCTTGTCACCACCCCCCAGACACTCCATGGGCACCTCTCGTCACCCACCCGCCCCCCGCCGCTGCTCCCCGTGCCCCCCCATGTCCCCATAGGTGTCCCCCGGGTCCCCACCTGGCCCAGCCGCTGTTTCAGGTGCTCCCGCAGGCCCCGGTTGTGCTCCCGCAGCTCCTCCAGCGCCGCCTGCAGCCCCCCGGGGTCCCCAGCATGGGGGCTGTAGGGGACATGGGGGCTATAGGGGACACGTGGGGACAGTAGGGACATATAGGGGCTATAGGGGACACATCCATAGGGGACTTATAGGGGCCACAGGGACGTATAGGAGCTATAGGGGAGAGATGGGGGCTACAGAGACACATGGGAGTTATAGGGGCTATAGGGAACATTGGGACTATAGGGGACTATGGAAGGAGACGTGGCCAGGGAGGGGGCGCGGCCATGCTCACCTGGGGCGGGGGGCGTGGCCCACCTTTGCAGCCACGTGGTCGCGCTCCTGCTCCGCCCGGCGCCGGGAATGCTGGGCCGCCCGCACCGCCTGTGGGCAGGGCCAGCATGGACACACCCCCCGAGCCACGCCCTCTGTCCTAGCCCCACCCACCACTATAGCCACGCCCATAGGCTGCAATAGCCCCACCCCATTATTCCTTAGCCCCACCCACAGCTGCAATAGCCTCACCCCATTGGTCCTTAGTCCCACCCGCAGCTGCAATAGCTCCACCCCATTGGTCCTTAGTCCCACCCGCAGCTGCAATAGCCCCACCCCCTTGGTCCTTAGCCCCACCCACAGCTGCAATAGCCCCACCCATTGCACTAAGCTCCGCCCCTCGTCTTAGCCCCGCCCACCTGCCGCAGCTGCTCCAGCTCCACCCCTCGGGCCAGGCACCGAGACTCCGCCTCCTGTGCCCGGAGCTCCGCCCCCGCCTTGGCAGCACGAGCGGCCTCCAGCTCCGCCCACAGCAGCTGCCCCGCCTCCTGCAGAGGGGAGGGCTCTGGGACAGGCCACGCCCACACACCTGGCCCTGCCCTCTGCTCCACCACTCATTCACAGCCACACAACCCTCAGACCACGCCCCCTTTAGCCCCATCATGGCCACACCCACACCCTGACTCCGCCCATGATGGGCTCCACCCCCTCAGGCCCCTCCCCCCCACAGCCCCACCCACCCTCCAAAGAGCTCTGCCTGTTCTCATAAGCCCCACCTCCTTCACAGGCCACACCCCTGACCACACCCTCTTTGCCCCACCTCAGCCACACCCCCTGCCAGAGGCTCCTCCCCCTCCCATGCCACACCCCTGCCCATGCCCCACCCACACTTTTAAGCCCCGCCTCCCCACAGGCCATGCCCCCTCTAACCACACCCCTGTCAGAGGCTCCGCCCCCTCAGACCCCCGGCCCCGCCCACCTGCTGCAGGCGCAGGCGCTCATTGGCCCTGTCCAGCGCCCGACAGGCTCCGCCCACTCGTGCCTGGGCTCCGCCCACCGCGATCTCCAACGCCCTCAGGGCCCCGCCCTCCATCAGGCTCCGCCCACGTTCTGCCGCCAGGCTCCGCCCCAGTGCCGCCACCTGGTTGGGCAGGGGGTGATTGACAGCCCCAGACCACGCCTCTGGGTGGAAGGCCCCGCCCCCAGGTGATGGACAGCTCCAAGCTCTGCCCCCATAGTTACAGGTGGGCCCGTGCCCCGCCCACCTGGGTGATTGACAGTCATCTGCCCCACCCCCTCCTCAGCAAGAGGCGGGGCATTCTGTGACTGACAGATGCTGGCCCCGCCCCTCCCTGCAAGCCCCGCCCACCTGGCTGCTGAGGTCCCGCAGCTCCTCCTCCAGCTCCCGGCGGTGCTGGGCCTGCGGGGGGGAGGGGGGGACAAATTTTGGGGGGACCCAAAATCCAGGGGGTCGCAGGGGACCAGAGGAGTCCTAAAGTCTGAGGGGTCCCAGGTGCTGGGGGTGCCAGGGGTCCGAGGGACTCCCAAAGTCTGGGGTGTCCAAAGAATTCGAGGTTCCCAGGAATCCGAGGGGTCCCAGGTGTTCAGGGGTTCCCAGATGTCCGGGGTTTCCTGGGGGTCCAGAGAATCCCAGGGGTCTGAGGGACCCCACGTGTCCAGGGGGTCACAAGGATTCTGGGACTCCCAGGTGTCCGGAGGGTCCCAAATACCCAGGGAGTCCCAAAGTTTGGGGGGGTGGGGCAGATGTCTGGGGGGTCCCAGGTGTTTGAGGGGTCTCAGAGTCCAGGAGGGTCGCAGGTCCTTGGGGGGGTCCCAGGTGTTGGGGGTCCCGGGAGTCCGAGGTGGTCCCAAAGTCTGGGGGATCCCCAGAGTTCGAGGGGCCCAGGGGTCCAGGAGGTTCCCAGGAATCCGGGGTGTCCTGTAGGTTTGGGGGGATCCCAAAGTCCGGGGGAGGATGAGGAGCATGCTTGGGGGGCCCCAGGGGTCTGGAGAGTCCCAGATGTTTGGGGGTCCCAGGAGTCCGGAGGGACCCAGATGTCCAGGGGGTCCCAGGAATCCGGGGACCCCCTCAGAGTGCTTGGGGGGAATGAACATTCACAGGTCCCCTCGGGGGAGTAGTTTGGGGGGTCGGGGGAGCGGGGGCGGGATGGGGGGGATGTGTCCGTTCCCACGGGGGGGGAGGGGCGCCAAGGGCTCGCGGCCGCTGTGTCCCTGTCCCCGCCCCGTGTCCCAATTCCAGGCCGGGGGCTGGCGGGGGGCCAGGGGGGCCGTGGATGGGGCGCCGGGGCTCCCCAGCCAAAGGCGGGGCCGGGAGCCCACAAACGCCTGGACCCCTGCACTCCTCCACCCCCTGGGACCCTCCCAGTTGGGGTCGAGGCTTCCCCGGGTGCCTGGGGGTCCCCACCATCACCCGAGCCCCCCCACCCCATCCCTGCGTTCTCCCCACCGCATCACCTGCGTCCCCTCCACTCCATCCCTGTGTCTCCCGCCCTCATCTGGGGGTCCCCCCACTCACCTGGGGGTCCCCCACTCACCTGTGCCAGCCGGGGGGCGCCGCGTCGTCCACTGTCCCCCGTGTCCATCATGGCACAAACCGGGGGGGCTCTGGAGCAACAGAGACCTTGGAGAGACCCTACAATAACCCCCTCCCCCCCAAAACCGCATCAGCCCCAGGCTGGGGTCCCCCCCCTCCACCCCCCCCCCCCAGCTCCGGGTGGGCTCGGGTCCCTTTGTTGTAGGGGGAAGGTCGGGGGTGCCCGGACTCCGGGGTCCCCTGCCCACCCTGGGAAGGGGGGTTGGGTGCCCTGCCCACCCTGAGGTGGGGGGGGTCCCCTGCCCACCCTGGTTGGTTCCGGACCCTGCGTCCCTCACCTGTGGCCGCCGAGCCCGTGGGACGCGGGGCCGGGGCGCTCCCGGTGCCACCCCCGCCGCGGGCACGGGAGGACCCGCGTGTGGCACCGCGTCCCTCCCCCGGGCTGTACCCGCGGGGAGGGGACAGAGCCCGCCCACCCCCCGGGCCCGATGTCCGGGCGGGTCCGTTCGGCTCCATCGGCTCCAAGAGCCGGTGTCACCCCCGCCCTCGCCCGGGGGGACACAGGTTTCGGGGCACCGCCCCAGGGCACCCGGAATTCGGGTGTCACCGCTGTCTTCGCCCAGGGGACGCAGGTTTCCCAGGGCATCCCGGAATTTCGGTGTCATCCCTGCTGGGGACGTGTCCCAGGGCACAGCAGTATTTGGGTGTCACCCTCACCCTTACTCAGGGGACAGGTGTCCCGGGGCACAGCAGAATTCAGGTGTTACTCTCACCAAGGGGACACAGGTGTCCCAGGGCACCCGAATTTGGGTGCCACCCCCGTCCTCGCCCAGGGAACAGGTGTCCCAGGGCACAGTGAAATTAGGGTGTCACCCCTGCCCCAGGGGACACAGCGTCCTAGGACACCCTGCAATTCCAGTGTCACCCTTGCCCAGGGGACATGGGTGTCCCTGGACAGCCTGGAATTCAGGTGTCACCCCCACCCAAGGGGACACAGTTGTCCCAGACCACCCCAAAATTCTGTTGTTGCCCTCACCTGAGGGGACACAGGTGTCCTAGGGCACCCGGAATTCGGGTGTCACCGCTGTTCTCGCCCAGGGGACAGGTGTCCCAGGGCACAGTGGAATTAGGGTGTCACCCCTGCCCGAGGGCATGCAGGTTTTGGGACACCAACCCAGGGCCCCCAGAATTCGGGAGCCACCCAAGGGAGGGATGCTGGGCTAGTGGGAACCACAGTGATGTCATCTGTGATGTCACCTGTGATTTCATGGTGCCGGCTGTGATGGGAGCAGGGCATGGGACCAGCGGTGATGTCACAGTGCTGCGTGTGATGTCATGGTGGAGATGGCACTCGGTGACGTCATGTGAGTGACTGACCCCCTGCGTGGGCTGGGGTTGGATGGGACAGAGGGGGCAGCAGCTGCACCCGGGGGCGCCATGGAGTCGTACAAGGGGTCATTGCTGGGGTCACCTGTACAGTGGGGTCAACATGGAGAGACATAGAGTTACACTGGTCAACATGGGTCAGGTCAACATCCATCATCACAGAGAGACATGGAGTGACACTGGTCCACATGGGTCAACATGGGTCAACACGGGTCAACATGGGTCAGGTCAACATTGGTCAACATGGAGAGACACAGAGTTACACTGGTCAACATGGGTCAACATGGGTCAGGTCATCATTGGTCAACACGGAGAGACACGGAGTGCAACCGGTCAGCATGGGTCAACATGGGTCAGGTCAACAACGGTCAACATGGAGAGAACATGCAGTGACACGGGTCAACACAGGTCAGCCTGGAGAGACACAGAGTGACACAGGTCAACACGGCTCAACATGGCTCAGCATGGGTCAAGTCAATATAAGACAACGGGGATCGATGTGGATCACCGTGAGTCAGCATGGGTCAACACTGGTCAACAGAGGTCAACAAGGAGAGACATGGAGTGACATGGGTCAACACTGGTCCACACGGGACACCAGGGATCAACATGGGCCAGCATGGATCGATGTGGGTTAACACAGGTCACCATGCGTCAACGCTGCCCAACAGCCTGGACCAGCAGAGGTCAGCATGGGTCAACACAGGTTAATCCACGGTGATGTGGGTCAAATCAGCTCAGCAGGAACATGGCCACCATGGATCAACATGGATCAATGTGGGGTCAACATGGATCAATGGGGGTCAACATGGATCAATGTGGGTCAACTCATGGAGCAACATGGATCAATGTGGGTCAGCACAGGGACCAACATGGATCAATGTGGGTCAACTCATGGATCAACGTGGATCAATGTGGGTCAACTCATGGATCAATGTGGGTCAGCACAAGGATCAACATGGATCAATGTGGGCCAACATGGATCAACATGGATTGATGTAGGTCAGCACAGGGATCAACATGCATCAATGTGGGTCAACAGACAGATCAATATGGATTGATGTGGGTCAACGTGGGTCAACTCATGGATCAACATGGATCAATGTGAGTCAACACAAGAGTCAACACATCCCAACAAACGTGGGTCAGTATGGAATGACACAGGTCCACACAGAGGGACAGAAGTCAACATGGAGTGACACTGGTCAGCACAGGCCAACACAGCTCAAACCCCACAGTTCCCCAGCTCAAACCCTGGACCAACGTGAGTCAACACGGAGTGACACAGATCAACCTGGATGGACAAAGGTCGGTCTACGTGGGTCAAAATGGAGCAGAGCAGAGTGACAGGGGCCAACATGGATCAACATGGATCCACAGGAGTCAACAGGAATCAGTGTGTGTCAACATGGATCAACAGGGATCAACACGGATCGACACGGACCAAGAGGAATCAACGTGGGTCAACATGGATCAACATGGACTGACCATCGTGGGCCAACACGGCTCAAGGAACATGGGGGAGCACAGACTAACACAGGCCAACAGGGGCCAGTTTGACCCTATGGGGTCTATATGGATCCCTGGGGGGTCTGTAGGGGATGCCAGCTCTACAGGGATCCCTGAAGGGTCTACAGGGGATCCTTGGGGGGTATATCTGGATCCCTGAGGGGGTCTATCGGGCATACCAGCCCTACAGGGATACCTACAGGATCCATGCCTATGGAATCTATAGGGAGTCCAGACCTTATGGGCATCCCTGTAGACATTGACGGGAGGTCTCCAACCCCACTGAGGTCCCCATGGGGGTCCCTGTGGGGGGTCTGTAGGGGTCCTATATAGCTCTATTGGAATCCCCATGGGGGTCCCTATAAAGCTCTCCAGACATTTTGGCGTCCCCAGGGGGATCTGCAGGGGATCCAGGCCCTATGGGGATCCCCTGGGGGACATGTGGGGGACTCCAGGCCCCATGGGCATACCTGGGAGGGTCATTAGGGGTCTCCAGCTCTGTTGGGGCCCCTGTGTGGGTCTATAGGGGTCTGTAGGGGGAGGTCCCTATGAGGGTCTGTAGGGTGGTCCTGCTCCATGGGGGTCCCTCTGGGGGTCTATAGGGGTCT
The DNA here is from genome assembly GCF_965178545.1 of Coloeus monedula. Classification (NCBI taxonomy): domain Eukaryota; kingdom Metazoa; phylum Chordata; class Aves; order Passeriformes; family Corvidae; genus Coloeus; species Coloeus monedula. Next base: position 1,648,069 of record NC_138814.1, on the reverse strand, counting down.
CTAGCCTTATTGAGGTCTCTGTGGGGGTCGCCGAAAGGTCCTGACCCTGCAGGTCCCTATGGGGGTTTATAAGGGTCTGCAGCCCTATTGGGGTCTGTAGTGCAGGCCCCATAAGGGTCTGTAGGAGTCTCGAGACCTCTTGGAGTCCCTATGGGGATCCCTGTGGGGGTCTATGGGGCCACTGCGGTCCCTAGGAGGATCCCGCTCCCGGGGGTCCCTATGGATGAGCCGTAAGGAACCGCGACCCTGCGGAATCCCCCGCCCGCCAGGGGGCGATATCCGCCCCTGGCCGCTCCTCCCCGTCTCTATGGCGGAGAGGGGGGCGCGCTGGGGGCGCGCTGCGCCACTCTCTATGGTCCACAGTCGCTTTCCGGTCCGGTCTGGCGGAAGTGACGTCAGAGAGCGGCGGCGGCGGCGGGAGCAGGAGCGAGGTGTGGGGGAGGGGCCGGGGGGTCCCGGGGTTTGGGGCTGGGGGGGAAAGGGTCGGGTCGGGAGATCCCGAGAGGTCCAGGGAGGGGGAGGAATTGGGTTGGGTGGTTCCGGCTGTCGTGACAGGTCGGGAACATCCCGCCCGGTGCCCCTAGGCCCCCCGTGATGTCATCGGCGCTGTCCACGGCGCGTGGTGACGTCACACGCGGTGTCCCCCGTCTCCGCCCGTGTCCCCATCAATGTCCCCACGCCCTAGTGACGTCACAGGGGCTGTCCCCCGCCCCCGGCGATGTTCCCCGCCCCCGGTGACACCCCGTGGAACGTCCCCAGCCCCGCCTCTGTTTCCCCAGGTACTGCCAGCCTCGCCGCCGTCCCGGTGTCCCCACCGGCCCCGTGTCCCCGTGTCCCCACCATCCCAGCGTTCCCGCCATCCCGGTGTCCCTGCTGTCCCTGTCGTCCCAGTGTCCCTGTTGTTCCCGGTATCCCGGTGTCCCCACTGTCCCCACTGTCCCCACTGTCCCCGTGTCCACGCCGTCCCTGTGTCCCCATTGTCCCTGCTACCCCCACCATCCCCGGCCATTCCCGTGTCCCTGCTGTCACTGCCATCTCCGTGTCCCCCTGTCCCTCTCTCCCCACCATCCCAGTGTCCCTCTCTCGCCACCATCCCAGTGTCCCTCCATCCCCACCATCCCCGTGTCCCCTCTCTTCCCTCCACCCCCACCATCCCCACCATCCCCCGTCCCCATTGTCTCCACCATCCCCGTGTCCCTCTCTCCCCACCATCCCCGTGTCCCCGCGGCCATGCCGGAGGCCGTGCACTACATCCACCTGCAGAACTTCAGCCGCTCCCTGCTGGAGACGCTCAACGGGCAGCGCGTGGCCGGGCAGTTCTGCGACGTCACCGTGCGGATCCGCGAGGCCTCGCTGCGCGCCCACCGCTGCGTCCTGGCCGCCGGCAGCCCCTTCTTCCACGACAAGCTGCTGCTGGGCCACTCGGCCATCGAGGTGCCGCCCGTGGTGCCCTCGGCGGCCGTGCGCCAGCTCGTGGAGTTCCTGTACAGCGGCAGCCTCGTGGTGGCCCAGTCGGAGGCGCTGCACATCCTCACGGCCGCCTCGGTGCTGCAGATCAAGACGGTCATCGACGAGTGCACCCAGATCATCTCGCAGAGCCGCGGCCCCGCCGTGCTGCCCCCGCCCCACAAGGTGCCAGGGCCACCGCTGGTGTCACCCCCTGGGCCACCTCCGGAGCTCGAGAGCCTCTCGGAGCCGGTGCCGAGCGGCCACAGCCGCAAACAGCGGCAGCCGCTGCGCCTGGCGCCGGCACTCAAGGAGGAGCAGGAGGAGTTGGAGGAGGAGGAGGCAGAGGATGAAGGGGGGGCCCAGGAAGGTGTTGTTCCCCCAGGTGTGGCCCCCCCACCCTTCCCTGCCCCGGACCCCCCGTTTTTTGGAGCCCCCGAGGTTTTTCCCGACGCTTTTCTGCCGCCCTGGCCCAGCGACGACGGCGGCGGCGCCTTTGGGCCCGAGCGTGGCCGGGAGGCGCTGGGGGGGGACAGCTTCGGGTTTGGGCCCCCCCCGCCTTTGCCACCGCCCTACGAGGTGGGTGTGGAGGGGGGCACTGTCCCCACGGTCCCCCCAGCGCCCCCGGCCGGGCCCCCCCGCGGCCCCCAGCCCCCCTACCAGTGCGGCCACTGCCAGAAGAGCTTCAGCTCCCGCAAGAACTACACCAAGCACATGTTCATCCACTCAGGTGAGCAGGGGGCTCACGGGGGCCGTGATGGGGAGGGCAGGGCAGGGGTTGTGGTGACACACGTGGATCTCGTGTGACTCGTGCTGGTGTCCTGCACCAATCCGTGATGACCTGGATCAGTCCCTTCTGGTCGTGTCAATGCCTGTCGCTCGCTTGAGCCCCATTGACCCACGTTGGCATGTGCTGACCAATGTTGACCCATGTTGGCTTGTACTGACCAGGGCTGGCCTGTGCTGACCCATGTTGGCCTGTCCTCACCAGTGTTGACCCACATTGGCCTGTACTGACTTGTGCTGGCTTATACTGACTCATGTTGGCCTGTAGTGACCAATGTTGACTCACTTTGGCCTGAACAGACCCATGTTGGCCTGCGCTGACCCATGTTGGCCTGTATGGACCCACACGGGCCTGTGCTGACCCATGTTGGATTGTTCCAACCCGTGCTGGTCTGTGCTGACCCATGTTGGATTGTTCCAACCCGTGCTGGTCTGTGCTGACCCATGTTGGCCTGTTCCAACCCATGTTGGCCTGTGCTGACCCATGTTGACCTGTGCTGACCAATGTTGGCCCACACTGATCTGTACAGACCCATACTGGCCTCTGCTGGAGGCTTCACTGGACCAATGGTGGCCCACGTTCACCCCGTTGATCCACATTGACCCTTGTTGATCCATTTTGACTCACATCTCTTCACGTTGATCCATTTTGGCCCACGCAGACCTGGGTGGATCCATGATGTCCCAGGTCACTCTGTGCTGACCCACTGCTCACCTGTGTTCACCCACATTGACCCATGTTGGTCCGTGGTGCTCCATGTTGACCCATCTTGGTTTGTTGACCCATGGTGACCCTCCCCAATACGCATTGTTCCCTTTTGATCCATGTTGATCCATTAACTCTCATCACTCCGTGTTAATCCGTGCTGACCCTGGTGAACTTGTGTTGCTCCATGTTGACCTACGATGATCCATGGTGGCCCATATCAATCCACATTGACTCATCTTGACTCTGTTGACCCGTGTTGACTTCTGTTGATCCTTGTTGACCCATGTTGATCTGTGTTGGCCCATATTGACCTGTATTGATCCATGTTGGCCTGTACTGATCCATGTTGACCCATCTTGATCCATGTTTGCCCATATCAATCCTTGTTGACCTGTTGACCATCTTGACACACGTTGACCCATGTTGGCCCACTTTGATCTATGTTGACCCATGCTGATCCACATTGACCCCTGTTGACCTGTTCCAATCCATGTTGATCCCTGGTGACCCACATGGACCTGTATCAATCCATGCTGACCCGTATCAATCCACACTGACCCCTTTTGATCTATGTTGACCTGTGTTGACCGTTGTCAATCTATGTTTATCCGCGTTGATCCATGCTAATCCGTATGGATCCGTGTTGATCCACACTGACCCATATTGACCCGTATCGATCCGTGTTGACCTGTATTGATCCATGTTGACCCACATTGATCCATTTTGGCCCATGTTGACCTGCATTGATCCATGTTGACCCCTTTTGACCCACATTGACCCACGTTAACTCATATCAATCCACGTTGACCCCTTTTGACCCACACTGACCCATGTTGACCCGTATCGATCCACATTGACCTGTATTGATGTACATTGACCCCTATTGATCCGTGTTAACCCACATTGATCCTTGTTTGACCAACATTGATCCCTGTTGACCTGTATCAATCCACGCTGACCTGTACTCACCCCTGTTGACCCACACTGACCTGTACCAATTCCACGCTGACCTGTACTCACCCCTGTTGACCCACACTGACCTGTATCAATCCATGCTGACCTGTACTCACCCCTGTTGACCCACACTGACCTGTACCAATCCACGCTGACCTGTACTCACCCCTGTTGACCCACACTGACCTGTATCAATCCATGCTGACCTGTACTCACCCCTGTTGACCCACACTGATCTGTATCAATCCATGCTGACATGTACTCACCCCTGTTGACCCACACTGACCTGTATCAATCCACGCTGACCTGTACTCACCCCTGTTGACCCACACTGACCTGTATCAATCCACGCTAACCTGTACTCACCCCTGTTGACCCACACTGACCTGTATCAATCCACGCTGACCCATACTGACTCCAGTTGCCCCACGTTTGTGTCTCCGCAGGCGAGAAGCCCCACCAGTGCTCCATCTGCTGGCGCTCCTTCTCTCTCCGGGACTACCTGCTCAAGCACATGGTGACCCACACGGGCGTCCGCGCCTTCCAGTGCGGCGTCTGCTGCAAACGCTTCACCCAGAAGAGTTCCCTCAATGTCCACATGCGCACACACCGCCCCGAGCGCTTCCAGTGCCGCCTCTGCACCAAGGGCTTCTCCCACCGCACCCTCCTGGAGCGCCACGCTGCCGCCTCCCACCCTGTGCCCCCACCGGGGCCTCCACCAGGGCCGCCACCGCCGCCACCGGAACCTGGACTGAGCACGTGGCCGGGTCCGGACACTGCGGGTGCCGGCTCCACTCACACGGCGTGAGGGGGGGTCCCTGCCCCTCGAAGGGCCTTGAGGGTGGGCCTGGGGGCTCCTCTGTGCCCGTGGGTCTGTTGGAGCATCCGGGGTGAGACCTGGAGGAAGCGGCTGAGATGCTCTCCATCAGATTCGGGAAGTTGTGGGGACGTTCCCAGTGACAGGAGAAGGGTAACAGAACACCCCCTTTGGAACAGGGACATGTGGAACACCCAGGGCTCCGAGCAGTGCCAGGATCACGGAGAAAATCCTCTGGAAACTGTGCTGAGACACGTGGGAGTCCAGGAGGAGGCTGGTGATGGCCAACACGGTGTCACGGAGGGTGAACGGAGCCCGGGAAGTTTGGTGGCTCTTTAGGATGCCCACGGTGGGGGGTGACGATATCATGGACCTGCTGCCACCCCCAGAACATCCTGGAACTGAGCTGGGCACGGGGATTGGACAGATGGACCACGCCATGAGTCCAGAGGAGGCCACAGAGGTGCTCAGAGGGCTGGACAGAGTTGAGGTGGCCCACATGGAGAAGGGAACAATCCTGGGACACCTCAGAGCCCCTTCCAGTGCCTGAAGGGGTTCCAAGAGCTGGGGAGGGACTTTGGACAAGGGCCTGGAGCGCCAGGACATGGGGAGTGGCTTCAGGCTGGAAAAAGGGAGATTGAGGTGGAATTTTGGGGAGAAATTCCTGCCTGTGAGGGTCTGGAATGGCATTCCATAGAAGCTGGGCGTGCCCCATGCTGGGAAGTGTCTGTGGAAGGTCCCTTTCCCCCAGACCATTCCATGGCTCCGTGACTGTGACCCCACCCCCGCCATGGATGGACACCTGGAAGGACGTGGGGTCCCTCCCCTGGCCCCTCCCCACCACGTGGCTCCTGCCCCCCCAAACAGTGACAATGAACGTGGGGGGTTCAATGGCCCTTCTGGTGCTGTTATTGCCATTTTTTACCCTAAAATCTGCCCCCCACTGATGGCCCCCGTGATGTGTCCCCTGCTCAATGGTGGCATGTGGCCACCAGGAAGGGCCATGGCAGCTCTTGGCCGGGTCAAGGGACCAAACTCATCCCTGTGGCCACTGGCCATGTCCTCCCTGGGTCATTTACACCGGCCGTGGGTGCCAGTGGCCACTCCATGTCCCTGTGGCCACCGTGGAGAGGTCACTGCCCACATCATGGGTTGTCCCCAGGTCATTTCCATTGTCTGTGAGTGCCAGTGGCCACCCCACATCCCCGTGGCCACCCCACAGGAGTGGCAGTAGCCACAGGCCGTGTCAGGGTTCCTTCAGAAATCCCCCTGTGGACCCTGGCAGGGCCCCCTGTGTCACCAAGGCCACCAGGGCAGCACTGTCCTCTGTCCCCCCTGGGTGCCACCCCGATCCTCAGGGACCCCCAAAGCCCCCAGGGCACAGCTGGGGACAAGGAGGACACTGGGGATGTGGAGGGGGACAGGAGGGGACTTGGGATCACATGAGGGGACACTGGGGTGGAGGTGGGGGGGGACACTGGGGACACCACTCCGGGGCCACCAGTGCCCAGGGCCCCTCAGCCATTGGTCCCAGTGCTGCCCAGGGCCCTCCCAGTAACACCCCCAGCAGCTACCAGTGTCCTCCAAGCATTCTCAGCCATCCTCTGTGCTCTCCCAGTAACTCCCAGTGTCCCCAGTAACCCCCTTGCTATACTCCCCAGTGCTCCCAGTTCAACCCCGCAACTCTCCCAGTCCCTTCTTAGTGCCCCCTGTCCCTGCCCAGTTCTGCTGCCCAGCACTCCCAGTCCCTCTTCAGTGCTCCCAGTAACCTCCAGTGATCCCAGTAATCCCCTGTGCCTGCCCAGTGCTCCCTGAGCTCCCAGTGACCCACAGTGATGCCAATGACCTGCAGTGATCCCAGTAATCCCCAGTGATCCCATCAATCCCCCGTCACCCCAGTAACTCCCAGAATTCCCAGTCCCTCCCCCCTCCTGCTTCCTATTGGTTTATCCAGCTGTCGATCAGGGCCTCGGCCCCGCCTGGCCGCGAAACGCCGATGCCGATTGGCCGGTCCATCCAAGAAGTCCCCGCCTTCCCCGGGCTATTCGGCCGCTGATTGGTTCCTCTCCGAGCGCTGTGCGCGCTGATTGGTCCGTTCCCACTCACGTGCAGGAGGTGTCTTCCCGCCCTTTCTATCCCCGCCCCCCTCTCCCATTGCTGCCGAGCGCTGTCAATCTTCGCTACTCCCCGCCCTTCAGCTCTTTTATTGGTTTTCCGCGCTGTCAATCGTGCGCAGCGGGCGATGATTGGCTGTGCGCCAGGGCGGGGGCGGGAGGAGGAGGCCGTGCGGCGTTTGAGTGGGACGGGGCAGCCATGTCGGTGCCGCTGCCGGTGGCGGTCGGGAACGGCCCCGGGGCGACGGGAGCGGAGCCGCCGGAGCCCCTGGAGCTGCTGGAGCTCTGCGGCGCCTGCCGGGAGCGGCTCAGCCCCCAGCGGGAACCGCGGTTGCTGCCTTGCCTGCACTCCGTGTGCCGGGGCTGCCTCGGGGCCGCGCCGGGAGCCTCCGGCAGCGACGGGCAGGGTGAGGGGGAGGCTTGAAATGGGAGCGCTGGTGGTTACTGGGGACACTGAGGACCACTGGGAGTTATCGGGATCACTGGAGCTTACTGGGATCACTGGGGTTTACTGGGGATTTACTGGGAGCTCAGAGAGCACTGGGGAGGCACTTGGGTTTACTGGGATCACTGGTGGTCAGTGGGATTGCTGGGGTTTGTTGGGAATGCTGGGGGTTACTGGCATCTCTGGCTTATGGAGGACACTGAGCGTTCCTGGGAGCTCAGGGAGCACTGAGGAGGCGCTTGGAACTGTTGGGATCGCTGGGAGTTACCGGGTTGCTGCAGGAATTACTGGGAGCTCTATGGGGAGGGGATGACCCCAGTATCCAACCTGGGGGACACTGTGACCCCATTTGGCAGGTGTCCCACCCCAGGGGACACTGTGACCCCACCGTGGGAGTGTCCTGTCCTGGGGGACACTCTGACCCCACTGGTGACTCCTTGTCACCATCCCTGTCTCCCTCTCTGGGAAGGGGACAGGGACCTCTCTGGTGACATCAGTGGTTGTGGTGGCCCTGGGGGTCCGTTTTGGAGGTCCCCAGCCCCCACCCCACTAATGAGCCGGCATTTGCTGACAAATGGAGGTGACAGAGGGGGGTATGGGGTGACTGTGTCCTCTTTCTGTCCCCCGCAGTGTTTGGCTGCCCCGTGTGCCACCAGCAGTGTCCCCTCGGTGACATCATGGAGAACTTCTTCCTGCAGGACAGTGGGGCTGGGCCAGCCCTCGGCCAGGGCAGCAGGCAGGTAGTGCCTCGTTAGTGCTAATTAGCGCTGACTGGGGGGAGGGAGGTCCCCCAGCATGTCCCTTGTCCCCAGAGCTGCACCAGCTGTGAGGACAACGCAGCGGCCACCAGCTTCTGCCTGGAGTGCGTGGAGCCGCTGTGTGAGACCTGCGTGGAGGCCCATCAGAGGGTCAGGTACACCCGGGACCACACCGTGCGGGCCTTGGGTGAGTCCCTGGCACCTCCCTGGCACCTGCCTGTCCCTGTTCCCGTCACTGTGTGACACCTACGTGTCAGAGGGTCAGGTACACCCGGCACCTCTCTGTCACTGTCCATGGCCCCAGTCCCATCCTTCTCGCCCTCTGCGGCTGCTCAGTCTGTGCCACCTCCTGTCCCTGTCCTTGTGTTTGTCCTTGTGACTCCAGTCCCTGTCATTGTCCCTGTCCCGCCCTTAACAAGGCGCTGACTCCATCAGCGGATCCATCCTGGTGTCATTCCAGGTGCCAGTCCCAGTGCCAGTCCCAGTACCACCCCAGTGCCATTCCTGTGTTCTCTCAGTGCCATCCTGGTGCCATTCCCAGTCCTGTCCCAGTTCTGTTCCAATGCCATTTCTGGTGCCTTCCCACCACCGTTCCCAGTGCCGTTCATGGTCCCATCCCAGTTCCATTCCCGGTGCCATCCCAGCACCATTCCCAGCCCTGTCCCAGTTCCATCCCAGTACCATTCCTGGTGGCATTCAGGGCCCTCTCCTGGTTCCATCTCGGTGCTGTTCTGATTCTATCCCAACACCATTCCCAGTGCCATCCCAGGGCTGGTTTTGATGCCATCCCCAGTGCCATTCCAGCCCCATTCCCAGCGCCATCTCAGGGCTGTTCTTGGTGCCATCCCCAGTGCCATTCCAGCACCATTCCCACCCCCATTCCCAGTGCCATCCCAGCCCCATTCCCAGTGCCATTCCTGGTCCTACCTCAGTCCCATTCCTACCCCGTTCCCAGCTCCATTCCTGGTGCCATTCCTGGTCCTATCTCAGTTCCATCCCAGTGCCATTCCTGATCCCATTCCCAGTACCATTCCCAGCCTATTCCACTCCATTCCCGCTCCTATCTCAGTTGCATCCTGGTCCCATTCCCACCCCATTCCCAGCTCCATTCTTGGTGCCATCCCAGCAGCATTCCCACCCCATTCCCGGTGTCACCCCATTCCCATTCCTGCTCCTATCTCAGTTCCATGCCGGTGCCATTCCCATTCCCACCCCATTCCCATTCCTATCTCAGTTCCATCCCAGCACCATCCCCATTCCCGCTCCTGTCTCATTTCCATCCTGGTGCCATTCTCGGTACCACTCTATTCTCCTGTCTCAGTTCGATCCCGGTGCCATTCCCGGTGTCACCCCATTCCCATTCCCACTCCTATCCCAGTCCCATCCCAGTCCCATCCCCATTCCCACCCCATTCCATTCCCTCTTCTGTCTCAGTTCCATCCCAGTCCCATTCCCACCCCGTTCCCATTCCCGCTCCTGTCTCATTTCCATCCTGGTGCCATTCCTGGTGCCACTGTATTCCCATTCCCACTCCTATCTCAGTTCCATCCCGGTCCCATTCCCATTCCCACCCCATTCCCAGCTCCATTCCTGGTGCCATCCCAGCACCATCCCCGTTCCCGGTGTCACCCCATTCCCGCTCCTATCTCAGTCCCATCCTGGTCCCATTCCCATTCCCGCTCCTATCTCAGTCCCATCCTATTCCCATTCCCACCCCGTTTCCATTCCCACTCCTATCTCAGTCCCATCCCGGTCCCATTCCCATTCCCACCCCGTTCCCATTCCCACTCCTATCTCAGTCCCATTCCCAGCCCGTTCCCACCGGTTCCGGTCTCTCGGCAGGCGGGGCGGTGCCGCGGGCCGGGGCCGTGCAGTGCCCGGCGCACCCTGCGGAGCCGCTGGAGCTGTTCTGCAGCACGTGTGACACCCTCACGTGCCGGGACTGTCACCTGGGCACCCACCGCGACCACCAGTGAGTCCCGCCCCCCTCATTTGCATGCCTAATTAGCGCGGCAGTCACCCAGCCCTGGGAAACGAGGAATCGGTTTGATGAGTGAAAGGGCACCTGCTCAGCAAGGCCACCCTTAAAGGTGGCTTTAATTAATCGATTGAGCTGATTAGTTACTGAAAAACACCTGGAGCTGGCCTGCAGGTTAATTGCTCTCGTTAGTTAATTACTGATTTTATAAACAGAACTCCTTAGTTGGGCGGGTACTGAAGGGTTGAGAAAAGTGAGAATTAATTAGCAGAGGGAGTGTTGGAGTGGCTTGAGCTGGAGAGACCTAATTAATGACTAATCAATTAATTATGTTGTTGGTTGTTTAAATTAGTTTTTAATCAATTAGTTGGGCTTTGTTTATGATTTTGCCGAGTTTTGCTGTTTTTTAAATGGTTTTTTGTTGGTTTTTGCTCTCAGACTGATCAAACTTCTGGGGGAATCAATAACTGATTTGATTACTTATCTAAGTATATATCTCATTAGCTTGCTTACCTTATTAATTAGCTCACTTACTTGATCGTTAATGGTGTCAAAAGCATTTTTGTTAGATAAGATCTAATTGCATAAGGTAATTAGGGATTAAATGACAGAGTGGTACCTGGTGCATCTCCTTAATTAAAAACCCTTAATCCACTAACCAAGTTAATTAGATAACTGATGCCTGATGAAGATTAATTAGCTTATTAAAGGTTAATGAGCTAATAAGATTATTTCTCCTTTTCTCTCCCGCCTTTTCCCATCCCCTTTCCCCCCCTTTTTCTGCCCCCCTTTCCTTCCCCTTTTCCCCCTCCTTTTTCCTCCTTCCCCCTCCTTTTCTCCCCGCTTTTTGTCCTCCCTTCACTGCCCCTTCACCTCCTTCCCTCCCTCTTTTCCCCTCTTGCCCCCCTTTTTCCCTCCTTTTCTCCCCCTTTTTCCCCTTTTTCCTTTCCCCTGCTTTTCCCTCTTCTTCTTTTCTCCCCCTTTTTGTCCTCCCTTTCCTGCCCCATTCCTCTCTTTCCTCCCCTTCTTTTCCTCCCCTTCTTTTCCTCCCCTTCTTTTCCTCCCCTTCTTTTCCTCCCCTTCTTTTCCTCCCCTTCTTTTCCTCCCCTTCTTTTCCTCCCCTTCTTTTCCTCCCCTTCTTTTCCTCCCCTTCTTTTCCTCCCCTTCTTTTCCTCCCCTTCTTTTCCTCCCCTTCTCCCCCTGTCTTTCCCCTGCCCCCTTTTCTCCTTTCCCCCCCTCCTTTCCCCCCCTCCTTTCCCCCCCTCCTTTCCCCCCCTCCTTTCCCCCCCTCCTTTCCCCCCCTCCTTTCCCCCCCTCCTTTCCCCCCCTCCTTTCCCCCCCTCCTTTCCCCCCCTCCTTTCCCCCCCTCCTTTCCCCCCCTCCTTTCCCCCCCTCCTTTCCCCCCGTTCCAGGTCTCAGTTCCTGGAGGACGCGGTGCGGGAGCAGCGCTCGGTGCTGGCGGCACTGGTGCAGCGCCTGGGGGACAAACACGCCGTGCTGCAGCGCTCCACCAAGGAGCTGCGTGGCTTGTGGGTGTCCCCGTGTTCCCCTCCCTGTCCCCCCGTGTGCCCCGCGTCCCCCTGACCCCCCTGTTCCCGGCAGCATCCGGCGGGTGACGGACGTGCAGAAGCGGGTGCAGGTGGAGGTGAAGATGGCCATCCTGCAGATCATGAAGGAGCTCAACAAGCGCGGCAAGGTGCTGGTCAGCGACGCCCAGGTGAGCCCGGGGCTGTGCCCAGCTCGTCCCCGCGTGGCCCGGCCCGGTGACAGCGGTGTCCCCTCCCTGTGCCTGGCAGCGGGTGACCGAGGGGCAGCAGGAGAAGCTGGAGCGGCAGCACCGGGCCATGAGCAAAGTGCAGCGGCAGCAGGAGCACGTCCTGCGCTTCGCGGCGCGCGCCCTCGGCAGCCCCCACAGCACCGCCCTGCTGCTCTCCAGGAGGCTGGTGAGGGGCTGAACCCCCCCAAAAACCCCCCAGATTCCTCTCAGAATCCCTCCTCTGCCTCCCCCAAACAGCTCCTGGGGCAGGGGGTGGCACCTGGGGACAGTTGAGTCCCTTGTCACCCGGATGCTGCACTCTCAGAGCAAAGCCACCCCCAGGCAGTGCAGAGCAGCTGGTGAGGAGCCAAACCCCCTCAGAGCCCCCTGGAGCCCCCCAGATTCCCCTCAGAGCCCCCCAGAGCAGCATGTCGGGCCGGGACTCCCAGGGGTGGCACTTGGGGACAGCTGTGTCCCCCTGTGCCTGGGGCTCTGTGCCCTTGATGTGCCACCTCTCACCTGGGCTCAGGTGTCCCCCGTGTCTCCTGTTTTGGGGCTCAGAGGGTCACAGGACTGTACCCAAGGGACAGTTTGTCCCCAGGGTGCCCTGTGTCCCCTGCTGCCACCCCACTGGTGGTGTCCCCAGGGTGCTGGGGGGGTCATCCTTGGCATGTCCCCTCACAGGTGCCACCAGGGTGCCACATCCTCCCCCTCTGGGTCCTGCAGTCCCTCTCACTGTGGTCCCACACATCCCCCTGGGTGTCCCTGTGCTGTGACAACGTCCCTGGGGTGCTCTCCCCTGTCCCCTCGCTGTCCCCACACTGTGCCACCCCCCAGGCAGTGTCCCCTGTGTCCTCCCGAGGTCCCCACGTGCTGCTGTCCCCCCCCTTTCCCAGATCCACTCGCAGCTGCTCCGGGCACTCCGGGTTATTGTGGAGCCTGTGGAGCCCCAGGGGGACATGAAATTCCAGTGGGACCTGCACGCCTGGACCAAGAGCGCCGAGAGCTTTGGTGAGGGGACACCGGGGGACAGGGCACGGGGGGACAAGGGACAGGAGGGAGCAGGACGTGGGGTGACAAAGGACAGGAGGGAAGAGGATGGGGGTGACAAGGGACAGGAGGTGCCAGGTGGGAGGTGACAGGAGGCAAGGAGTACCAGGACATGAGGGGTGACTGGGGGCAGGAGGTCTCAGGGAGGACGTGACTGGGGGCAGGAGGTCTCAGGGTGGGCGGTGACGAGGCACAAGGGGTGTCAGGGGACCCCAGGGCCACCCTGACACCCCTCCTCCCCCACAGGCACCATCATTTCGGAGCATCCCCTCCCCCCCTCACTGAGCCCCCCGCCCTCGCTGAGCCCCCCCCCTGCTGCCAGCCCCCGGAACCCCTCCCCCGCCTCACAGGTACTTTGGGGGGACATTTTTGGGGGTCCCACCCCCCGGGAGCCCCCTGGTGATGCCCCCCCCCCCAATGTCCTGCAGGGCCCCCCCCAGGCCACGGTGGTGAGTGGGGGACAGGTGACCCCCGAGCTGCTCCTGCAGGAGCAGGAGCCCCCCTGGACCCCTCCCTGTGGGGCCGAGGGGCTGGAATGTCCCCCCCAGCTGTCCCCCCCCCACCTGGACCCGCAGCTGACCGAGACCCCCGAGCTGGGTGAGTGGTGGGGACACGGGGAGGGGGGACATGAGAGGGGACACACAGGAAGCCCCTGACGTGGTGTTTGTCACCAGCCACCAGCCCCCCTGAAAACGCCATCACTGGAGTGAGGAGGTGAGTGGGGGGGTCCCTGTCCCTTGTCACCCCCCTCCTGCCCCCTGGGACCCCCTGTCCTTTGTTACTCCATGTCCTGGGACCCCCTGTCCCTTATGGTCCTTCCCCAGGACCCCCCTCCCTTGTCACAGCCCCTGGACCTCCTGTCCTTTGTCACCCCCAACCTGGTCCCTCCTGTCCTTTGTCACCCCTTGTCTTGGCCCCTTGTCACAAGGGTGACATTTGGGGCTTCTTGGAGCTCCCCTGGTTGCCCTGACAACCCCCTCCCCCCCTCGGTTATCCAGGAGGAAACCCGGGAATTCTCCCAGGGAGGAGAAGTTCGTTAAGAAGCTGCTCATTAAGCGGTAATTAGAGGATGGGGGAGGGGAAGATGGACCCCTGGGACCCCTCTGTCCAGGGCTACCTGTGGCCCATCCCATCCCTTCCTAAAGGTTCCTTGTCCAGGATGTCCCTGTCCCCTATTCCTGGGGTCCCTCTGTGCCAGGGGTTGGCCAGAGCAGCCCTGTCTCTCATCCCCCTGTCCCCAGGGCTCCCCGGCCTTGTCACTCTGTCCCTGGGCTCCCCCTGTCCCAAAGTGCCCAGGGGGACTCCCAGCACCCCGAACTCCCAGGAACTGTCCCTTCTTGGGCTGGGGGGCTCTGACCTGCCCCTGTCCCCCCAGGAGGGGCCCCCCCGGGGCCCAGGGCAGCCCCCTGCTCCCGAAGGTGCCGCGGGTGAGCCTGGAGCGCCTGGAGCTGGACCTGGAGCTGGACCCGGCCCAGCCGCCCGTGTTCCGCATCTTCCCGGGGCCCTCGGCCGAGGAGTTCAGCGTCATCGTCATCGAGCAGGGGACGCCAGGGACAGCGGGGACAGCAGGGACAGCGGGGACAGCGGGGACAGCAGGGACAGCGGGGACAGCGGAGACGGCGCAGCCACACGAAGCCCTCCGTGTCAAGGTGAGCGACCCCTGTCTCCGTCCAGTGTCCATTGTCCCCCTCCCCACCCAGGTGAGCGTCCCCCGTGTCCCCCTCCAGGTTCCCCTGTCCCACTCCCATCCACATGAGTGCTGTATGTCCCCCTCCCTGTCAAGGTAAGGGTCTCCCATGTTCCCCTCCACTGTCCCCTGACCCCCTCCAGTGTTCTGTGTCCCCTTCCCCATCCAGGCCAGCATCACCACTGCCCCTCCCCCTCCCATGTCCCCATCCCCATCCAGGTGAGCATCCCATGTTCTCCTCCCCTGTCAAGGTGAGGGTCCCCCCCTCCCCCTCCGGCATCCCACGTTCCCCTCCCCATCCCCCATGGCCCCTGCCTGTGTCCCCTCTCTCTCACGGCATCCCCCCGCGCAGGAGGAGCAGCAGGAATCGCCCATCGGGGACACCAAACCCGTGGGGCTGCTCCCCCCTCCCCCGGGGGAGCTGGGCCCTGCCACAGGATCCTCCCCGGGCCCGGGGCTCCCGGTGGTCCCGGCGGTCCCAGGGATGCCGGTGATCCCAGGAATGCTGGGGGTCTCGTGCTGCCGCGTGTGCGGCCAGGCGGGGGCCGTGGTGATGTGCGACCGCTGCCAGCGCTGCTTCCACCTGCACTGCCACCTGCCCGCCCTGCAGGATGTGCCCAGGTACGGGATCCACTGGGATCTGCTGCCCCTCAGCGCCTCCTGGGGTCTGGGATCCACTGCCCCATGTCACCTCCCCGAGTCCCCCAGTGTCCCTGGGACTCACAGCCACTTGTCACCTCCCTGGGAGCTGGGATCTGCTGGGATCCACTGCCCCTTGTCACCTCTGGATCTCCCGGTGTCCCTGGGTTCTACTGTCTTTTGTCACCTCTCTGGGTCCCCCAATGTCCGTGGGATCCCTTGGGATCCACTGCCCCATGTCACCTCCCTGTGGATCAGCTGTGACCTCTTTGACCCTGGGCTTTCTGGCTCTGATCCCTCTGGGAATCCCCCTGCTGATCCCAAATGTGGGACCTCCTGTCCCTGATCCCTCTGGGAATCCCCCTGCTGACCCCAAATGTGGGATCTGCTGTCCCTGACCCCTCTGGGAATTCCCCTGCTGACCCCAAATGTGGGACCTCGTGTCCCTGATCCCTCTGGAAATCTCCCCACTGACCCCAGACCTCATGGGATCCACCTTCCATGCCCCCCACACCCTTCCCTCAATCCCAGACCTCTGGGGGTGTCCGGGCACCGATCCCATGGGATCCCATTCCCGATCCCGCAGCCCCGAGTGGACGTGTTTGCTGTGCCAGGAGCTGCCCCCGCCCAGCCTGGACGTGGAGCAGGGACCCCCCCACAAAATGAGCCCCCTGGACCAGCAGGTGAGTGCAGGGTGGTCCTGGGGGATCCAGCAGCTCCCACTGGGATCTCAGGATCCCGCTCCCGCTCCCGCAGAAGTGCGAGTACGTCCTGCTGGAGCTGCTGTGCCACGAGCCCTGCCGGCCCCTCCAGCGCCTCTCCAGCTCCCCGGTGAGCCCAGCAGGATCCAGGGGTGTGGGATCTGCTCCCAGCGGGATCCCTGACCCCAGTCCCAATCCCAATCCCACAGGACAGCCGGGACGCCATCGACCTGACGCTGATGCGGGCGCGGCTCCAGGAGAAGCTGAGCCCCCACTACCGGAGCCCCGAGGAGTTTGCCCGGGACGGCTGGCGGCTGCTCCGGCAATTCCATCAGCTCACCGAGGTCTGGGAATCCCCTTGGAGGGGCTGGGGGGTCCTCTGGGAGTCCAGCCCCTCTCAAGTTCCCTTCTTTCCCCTCAGGACAAGGCAGACGTTCAGTCCATCCTGGGGCTCCAGCGTTTCCTCGAGAGCCGCCTCAGCGCTGTCTTTGGAGACCAAAAGTTCTCGCGGCTCCTGGTGGATCCCGAGGAATCCCTGGAGCTGTCCCCAGGATGCTGATGGCCCCTCCTGGGGTGCTGAAACCCCTCCCAGGACCCCAGTTATCCCCCTGGGCTCCTCATTCCCCCCCATGTTTCCGATTTCCCCTCGGATCCTGTCCCAGAGCCTCCCAGGGCTTGGCGATGTCCCTGTCCCCCATTATCCTGGGGTCACTTGGAAAAATAAAGCCCTGGCTTGGCCTCTTGGATTCTCCCTCATTTCAGTGCTGGATTTGAGCTGGATTACCTGGATTCTCCCTCACTTCAGGGCTGGATTTGACCCAGATCTCTGGGATTCTCCCTTATTTCAGGGCTGGATTGACCCCTGTGCCCCCCGTTTTCCCTTCTCCTTCTGCCCCACCAGTTCCATCCATGCCCCCCCCAAGCGGCTGGAGCTCAACTGGGAGCTGGTGGGGTGGAGCTGGGACGGGCAGCGCTGAGAGGGAAGGGACTGGGCCCAGTATGGCCCCGCGGGAGGGACTGGGAGGGGAAACTGGTCCCAGTACACCCCCCGGCCTCAGTAAAGATGGCCGCGCCCGTGGGGAACATGGCGGCGCCCATTGGGAGAAAGCGCCTCAAACTCCGCCCCCGGGGCGGGATTGGCTGGTGGGAGCCGGGAGGAACCGAAGTGTGAGGAAAGAGCCGAGTGTGAGGAGCGGGAAAGAGGTCTGGGGACATACGAAGGGGCTGACGGAAAGAGCCGAGGGACCGAGATCTGTGCTTTTCGGAGCGCCTCGCTCCGCCTCCTTTTCCGGAAGAACTCGAAGTACTCCGGAAAATACCGAAGCGGGGTCGAAGCGCCGGAACGAGTCGATCTCCTTCCGGAAGAAGCCGAAGCGCTCTCGGGCTCGCCCGAGCCTTTCCAGAAAGTCCTCCGAGGCCCCGAACCGCCCCTTCCGGAGACCCCCGAGGCCCCCCCATCCTTCCGGAGATCCCCGAAGCGATTCCGGAAACTCCGGAAGCGGTTCCAAAGCGGCGCCTGCGGACCCCGGGGCAGTTCCGCAATCCCCCGAAACGGTTCCGAAGCAGTTCCGGAAGTTGCCAGGCGACTCCGGAGTTTGCCGAGAGGTTCTGAAGCCGTCCGGAGGTTCCCGAAGCGATTCCAGAGACCCACGAAGCGGCCCCGGAGATTGCCCAGCGTTTCTGAATCGGTTCCGGAGAGTCCCGAACCACCTCCCCTTTTCCGGAGATCTCCGAAGCGGCTCCGGAAGGTTTCGAGCGGCTCCGGACATCCCTAAGACCGCTCAGCAAAGTCCCGAAACGGTTCAGAAGCGGTTCCGGAGATCCCCGAGGCGGTTCCGGAAGTTTCCAAGTTACTCCGGAAACTCCCGAAGTGGTTCCGAAGCCATTCCGGAGCTTCCCGAAGTAGTACCGGAGATCCCCGAACCCTCTCCGGAGTTTCACGAAGCGGTCCCGGAAGTTGCCGAGCGGTTGTGAAGCGGTTCCGGAGAGTCCCGAGCGGCTCCGGAAGTTGCCGAGCGGCTCCGGAAGTTGCCGAGCGGGCCGGCCCTCAGCGCTCGCCCCCGGCCCCCGTCGCCCCCGGACCCCCCGAACCGGAGCCGCCCCCGGCCCGGCCCCGCTCCCTCGGCCCCGGGGGGGGCCCGGACCCGCCCCGGCCCCGCCGCCCCGGCCCGGCAGGATGATCAAGCTCTTCTCGCTGAAGCAGCAGAAGAAGGAGGAGGAATCGGCGGGCGGCACCAAGAGCTCCAGCAAAAAGGCCTCGGCCGCGCAGCTCCGCATCCAGAAAGGTGTGGGGGGAGGAGGCGGACACGTACTGGGCCCAGTAAGGGCCACATACTGGGCCCACCAGGGCCCTCGTGGGGGGCAGGTACTGGTCTCGTTAACGGCCCTGTTGGGGCCCGGTACTGGTTCCAGTAGGGCCTCGATGAGGGTCCGGTACTGGGACCAATAGGGCTCTGATACTGGTCCCAATAAGGCCTTGGTGAGGGGCAGGTACTGGTCCCAGTAAGGCCCCGGTGGGAGGCAGGTACTGGTCCCAGTAAGGCCCCGGTGGGAGGCAGGTACTGGTCCCAGTAAGGCCCCGGTGAGAGGCAGGTACTGGTCCCAGTAAGGCCCCGGTGGGGGCAGGTACTGGTCCCAGTAAGGCCCCGGTGGGAGGCAGGTACTGGTCCCAGTAAGGCCCCGGTGGGGGCAGGTACTGGTCCCAGTAGGACTCAGATACTGATCCCAGTAGGGGCCTGGTTGGGTTCGGGTGCTGGACCCAGTAGGAGTCAGATGCTGGTCCCAGTAGGCCCCAGTGGGTGGCAGGTACTGGTCCCAGCAAGGCCTTGGTGAGGGGCAGGTACTGGTCCCAGTGGTCCCTGGTGGGGGCAGGGATTGGCCCCAGTAAGAATCAGATACTGGTCCCAGTAGGGCCCAAGTGGGAGGCAGGTACTGGTCCCAGTAAGGCCTTGGTAAGGCTTAGGTGCTGGTTCCAGTAGGGGTCACACACTGGTCCCAGTAAGGCCTTGGTAAGGCTCAGGTGCTGGTTCCAGTAGGGGTCACATACTGGTCCCAGTTAGGCCCTAGTGGGAGGCAGGTGGTGGTGCCAGTAGGGGTCACATACTGGTCCCAGTTAGGCCCTAGTGGGAGGCAGGTGCTGGTCCCAGTAGGAGGCAGGTGCTGGTCCCAGTGGGGCCCTGGTGGAGGTCAGGTACTGGTCCCAGTAGGAGGCAGGTGCTGGTCCCAGTAAGACTTTGGTGAGGGTCCCAGTTAGGTCCCAGTTGGGGTCAGGGCCTGATCCCAGTTAGGCCCCGGTAGCAGGCAGGCACTGGTCTCAGTAAGGGTCAGATACTGGTCCCAGTAGGGCCCCAGTGAGGCTGTTGTCCCAGGAAGGGTCACATAATGGTCCCAGTAAGGTGCTGGTGAGGGATGAATGCTGGTCCCAGTTAGACCCTGGTGGGTGGGAGGTGCTGGTCCCAGTGAGGGTCAGGTACTGCTTCCAGCAGTGTCCCGGGAAGGGGCAGGTACTGGTGCCAGTAGGGCCCCACTGGGGTCATGCTCTGGTCCCAGCAGGGGTCCGATACTGGTCCCAGTAGGGCCTTCCTGGGCGGGGGGTTGGGCTCGTGGGGTTGTTGTCATGGCCGTGTCACCCGTGTCCCTTGTGTCCCCTTTGTTCCTTTGTGTCCCCAGGTGTCACCTGTGTGTCCGTTTGTCACCTGGGTCCCCATGTGTCACCCCTGTCACCCACATCCTTGTGTGTCCTCATGTCCCCAGTTGTCCCCAGTTGTCCCCAGCTGTCCTCAGTTGTCCCCGTTTGTCCCCAGACATCAACGAGCTGAACCTGCCCAAGACGTGCGAGATCGACTTCTCCGACCAGGACGATCTCCTGCACTTCCGGCTGCTCATCTGCCCCGACGAGGTGGGACTGGCACCCCGTGGCACCCCGTGGCACCTTCTGTCACCTCCTGCCACCTCCTGCCACCTCCCTGGGGCCCCTTGCTCAATCTGCCCTGGCGAGATGGGGACTGTCCCCTCCTGTCCCCCATCCTCCTCCATCCTGCCTGTCCCCTCCTGTCCCCTCCTGTCCCCTCCCTCTGTCCCCCCTGACTCCTCCTGTCACCCTCATCTCCCCCCCTGCCCCCCATCCCCCCGTCCCCCCGTCCCCTCCCCCCGTCCCCTCCTGTCCCCTCCCTTTGTCCCCCCCGTCCCCTCCCCCCGTCCCCTCTCTCTGTCCCCTCCTGTCACTTTGGGGTCCCCATTGTCCCCCTGTCCCTGTCCCCCCCCCATCCTTGTCCCCCCATCCCTTCTCCCCCCCGTGACGTTTCTCTGTCCCACAGGGTTTCTACAAGGGCGGCAAATTCGTCTTCAGCTTTAAGGTCAGTCCTGGACCACCAAACCCCCCCCTGTGGCCACCAAACCCCCCCCTGTGGCCACCAAACCCCCCCTGTGGCCACCAAACTCCCCCTGTGGCCACCAAACCCCTGCCATGGTCCCCAAGTCCCTCTCATGGCCACCAAACCCCTCCTGTGCCCACCAAGTCCCAGGGCCACCAACTTCCCTCTTGGGGCCACCAGCTCCCATGGCTACCAGTGGCCATGGGGATGGGGTGAAGGGACCAGGTGGCCACTGAGCCCTGACCAGTGGCCACCAAGCTGTGACAGGGCTCCTGTGGGTCAAAGGTGGTACCTGGGGGCTGGTGGCCACCAAACGCTGACCAGTGGTCCCTGAGGCACTGTGTGTCCCCTGTGGGCTGGGAAGGGGGTTGGTGGCCACTGAGCCATGCCTGGTAGCCCCGGGGGTGACTTGGTGGCCGTGTCCTCCCCCCCCAGGTGGGCCAGGGCTACCCCCACGACCCCCCCAAGGTGAAGTGTGAGACGATGGTTTATCACCCCAACATCGACCTGGAGGGCAACGTGTGCCTCAACATCCTCAGGTGGGCTACCAGCACCCCTGGGGGGGCTACCAGCACCTGGGGGGGGGGCTACTGAACATCTAGGGGGGCTACTGAATACCTGGGGGGCTACTGAATACCTGGGGGGGCTACCAACACCTTCATGGAGGCTACTGACACCTGGGGGGTAACATGTGCTTCAGCATCTGTAGGTGGGCTACTAAAACCCCTGGGAGGGCTGCTGACACCTTGGGGAGCTACTTAACATCTGGGGAGGGCTTCAGGACAGCTGGAGGGCCACCAAACAGCTGAGGGGCTACTGGGGGGGATTCTGACACCTTGGGGCTACCAAACATCAGGGAGGAGCACCAGACACCTGGGGGGGCTACGGAAAACCTGGGGGGGCTACCAATACCTGGGGTGGCTACTGACGCCTGGCGGGGCTGTGGTGGCCGTGGTGGCCACGCTGACCCCTGGCCGTGTCCGTAGGGAGGACTGGAAGCCCGTCCTGACCATCAACTCCATCATCTACGGCCTCCAGTACCTGTTCCTGGTGAGGGGGGACACGCCTGGGGACACCTCAGGGACACCTGGGGGCCTTGGGGACACCTGGGGACACACCTGGGGACCTTGGGGACACTTGGGGACACCTCAGGGACACCTGGGGGCCTTGGGGACACACCTGGGGACACCTCAGGGACACCTGGGGACACCTCAGGGACACCTGGGGACACCTGGGGGCCTTGGTGATGCCTGGGGACACCTTGGGGACACCTCAGGGACACCTGGGGACACACCTGGGGGCCTTGGGGACACTTTAAGGACACCTGGGGACACCTGGGGGGGACTTGGGGACATCTTGGGGACACACCTGGGGGCCTTGGGGACACCTGGGGGCCTTGGGGACACCTCGAGGACACCGGGGGGGCACCTCATGGGGGCACCTGGGGGGCTTGGGATCATGGGGGGGGCACCTGGGGGTGTTTGGGGACACCTGGGAGGGTTCAGGGGGGCCCTGGCGGGTGTGAAGGGGTCCCGGGGGGGGTTTGGGGCTGTGGGGTCCCCCCTGAGTTCCCCCCAAAGCCAGGAGCTGAACCCTGGGCACCCCTGAACGAGGGGTTCTGGGCTCTGGGGGTTTTTAAGGGGTTCTGGGGTCCCCCCCCCCCAGATTTTGGGACCCCCCCCAACCCTAAATTTCCTAAAGGGCCCCCCCCCAGCGCTGAACCCCCCCAAAAACCAGGAGCCGAACCCCAAAGACCCCCCTGAACAAAGAGTGCTGGGGCCCCCCACCTTAAATCTCTGGGTCTGGGGTCTTCGGGGGGTTTTAAGGAATTCTGGGGTCCCCCCTCAAATTTTGGGTCCTCCCAACCCTGAATTTCCCCCTGGGCCGGAGCCGAACCCTGAGGACCCCCTGGACAAGGGGTGCTGGGCCCTGCTCTTAACCCCCGGGGCCTGGGGGGTGTTCTGGGATCCAGCCCAGATTTTGGGGCCCCCCCTAACCCTAAAGGGGGGTCTTTAGGGTCCCCAAAAATCCAGGAGCCGAACCCCAAAGACCCCCCTGAACAAAAGGTGCTGGATTCCCCCCAAAATAGGAGCCAAAAACCTCCAGGACCCCCCAAACAAGGGGGTTTTGGGGTCGGGGGGGGGGTTGTTAAGGAATTCTGGGGGTCCCCTCCCCACATTTTGGGGCTCCCCCAACCCTAAATTTCACCCCGAGCAGGAGCCGAACCCCGAGGACCCCCTGAACAAAGAGGCGGCCGAGGTCCTGCAGAGCAACCGGCGCCTCTTCGAGCAGAACGTGCAGCGCTCGCTGCGGGGGGGCTACGTGGGGGCCACCTACTTCGAGCGCTGCCTCAAGTGACCCCCCCCCAAAAAACCCCAAAAGCCCTCCCCAGGGACCCCCCGAAAAAACCCCAAACTCCACCAACCCCCCCCCCCCTCAAACCAAGGCTGGAGCCTGCAAACCTCCTGTTGGCTGGGGGGGGTTTGTGGGGGCCGCTGAGCCCGAGCGCTGCCTGGAGTGACCCCCCCAAAAAAACCCCAGGGGATCCCCCAAAAACCCCCAAAACTCCCTGACCCACCCTGACCCCCCCCAAACCAACCCCGGATCCCCCAAACCCACCGGGAGCCAGCTGGGGGGGGTTTATGGGGGCTGCTGATCCCGAGCGCTGCCTCAAGTGATCCCCCCCCCCCCAAAAAACCCCAAAACCATCGCCCCCCCCCCCCAAACCCCGCCAGGACCCCCCCAGACCAGCCCAGGACCTCCTGGGGGCTTTGTGGGGGTGAACCCCCAAGACCCCTCCAGGGCCCCCCCAAAAAACCCCACTGACCTCGAGTGGCCACAAAAAAAAACCCCCAAATTCCTCCCGCTCCCCAAAAAAAAACCCCAAATCCCCCCCCCCCCGAAAAACCCCCAGCTCCCCCTGGGACCCCCCCAAACCCCGCTGGGGGACGTGGGGGTCGCTTCCTGCAGCGCTGCCTCGAGGGACCCCCAAAAAACCCCAAAACAACCCCAAAAAGCCCCGGCCCCGCCCGCCCCCCCCTATTTATTCCCCCCCGGGGGCGGGGGGGGCCCCTCCCCCCCTGCCCCTCCCCCAGCGCTGCTCGGCCGAGATTAAAGAGCGAAGGGAACGAACTGGGCCGCACTGGTCGGACTGGTGGGCACTGGTGGGGACTGGTGGGGACTGGGAGGGGGTCGTGACGGGGTTATACTGGGAGGGGGAGTGTTACTGGTTATACTGGGCTATACTGGGGGGTGTTACTGGTTATACTGGGCTGTACTGGGCTGTGCTGGGGGGTGTTACTGGTTATACTGGGCTGTACTGGGGGGTGTTACTGGTTATACTGGGCTGTACTGGGCTGTACTGGGGGGTGTTACTGGTTATACTGGGCTGTACTGGGGGGTGTTACTGATTATAGTGGGCTATACTGGGGGGTGTTACTGGTTGTACTGGGCTATACTGGGGGGTGTTACTGGTTATACTGGGCTATACTGAAGGGTGTTACTGGTTATACTGGGCTGTACTGGGTCATACTGGGAGGGGGAGTGTTACTGGTTACACTGGGCTGTACTGGGTTATACTGGGGGGTGTTATTGGTTACACTGGGCTGTACTGGGTTATACTGGGGGGTGTTACTGGTTACACTGGGCTGTACTGGGGGGTGTTACTGGTTACACTGAGCTATACTGGCCTATACTGGGGGCTGTTATTGGTTACACTGGGTTATACTGGGGGGTGTTACTGGTTATACTGGGCTGTATTGGGGGTGCTGCTGGTTACACTGGGCTACACTGGGCTATACTGGGGGCTGTTACTGGTTACACTGGGCTGTACTGGGCTGTACTGGGGGTGTTACTGGTTACACTGGGAGGGGGAGGTGTTACTGGTTATACTGGGCTATACTGGGTTATAGTGGGGGGTGTTACTGGTTATACTGGGCTATACTGGGAACAGGGTGTGAGGATGTTACTGGTTGTACTGGTCTATACTGGGAGGGACCCAGTGGGTGTTATTGGGTTATACTGGGCTATACTGGGGGGTTTTACTGGGTTATACTGGTTATATTGGGAGGAAGGTGTTACTGGTTATATTGGAAGGGTGGCTGGTTATACTGGGTTATACTGGTAGGGTGGCTGGTTATACTGGGTTATACTGGGAGGGGGATGCTACTGGTTACAGTGGGCTATACTGGGTTATACTGGGAGGTATGCAGGGGATGTTACTGGTTATACTGGGTTATGCTGGAGGGGGGTAGTACTGGTGTATACTGGGAGGGATGCAGTGGGTGGTACTGGTTATACTGGTTCATGCTGGGAAGTGGATGTGGGCCTCACTGCTGGGACTGCTTTATACTGGGTGTAATGGGAGGGACGCGTGGGTGTTACTGGTTATACTGGGAGGGGGGTGTGGGTGTCACTGGTTAAACTGGAATGGGACCAGCTCCATTCCTCAGCACTCCCAGTATGCCCAGTTCCCATTCCCAGTATGCCCAGTTCCCATTCCCAGCATTCCCAGTATGCCCAGTTCCCACTCCCAGTACGCCCAGTTCCCATTCCCAACGCTCCCAGTATGCCCAGTTCCCTCCTCCCAGCACTCCCAGTGTGCCCAGTTCCCACTCCCAGCACTCCCAGTATGCCCAGATTCCAATCCCAGCACTCCCAGTATGCCCAGTTCCCACTCCCAGCACTCCCAGTATGCCCAGTTCCCATTCCCAACGCTCCCAGTATGCCCAGTTCCCATTCCCAGCACTCCCAGTGTGCCCAGTTCCTTCCTCCCACCACTCCCAGTATGCCCAGTTCCCTCCTCCCAGCACTCCCAGTGTGCCCAGTTCCCATTCCCAGTATGCCCAGTTCCCATTCCCAGCACTCCAGAGTGCCCAGTTCCCATTCCCAGTATGCCCAGTTCCCACTCCCAGCACTCCCAGTGTGCCCAGTTCCCTCCTCCCAGCACTCCCAGTATGCCCAGTTCCCTCCTCCCAGCACTCCCAGTGTGCCCAGTTCCCATTCCCAGCACTCCCAGTATGCCCAGCTTCCAATCCCAGCATTCCCAGTACGCCCAGTTCCCATTCCCAGCACTCCCAGTACGCCCAGTTCCCATTCCCAGCACTCCCAGTGTGCCCAGTTCCCATTCCCAGTATGCCCAGTTCCCAATCCCAGCACTCCCAGTATGCCCAGTTCCCATTCCCAGCACTCCAGAGTGCCCAGTTTCCATTCCCAGCACTCCCAGTACGCCCAGTTCCCAATCCCAGCACTCCCAGTGTGCCCAGTTCCCATTCCCAGTGTGCCCAGTTCCCAATCCCAGCATTCCCAGTTTGCCCAGTTCCCACTCCCAGCACTCCCAATGTGCCCAGTTCCCATTCCCAGCACTCCCAGTATGCCCAATTCCCATTCCCAGCATTCCCAGTACGCCCAGTTCCCACTCCCAGCACTCCCAGTATGCCCAATTCCCATTCCCAGCATTCCCAGTATGCCCAGTTTCCAACCCCAGCATTCCCAGTATGCCCAGTTCCCATTCCCAGCACTCCAGAGTGCCCAGTTTCCAATCCCAGCACTCCCAGTGTGCCCAGTTCCCAATCCCAGCATTCCCAGTACGCCCAGTTCCCATTCCCAGCATTCCCAGTATGCCCAGTTTCCAATCCCAGAACACTCAGTTGCCCCCAGCCTGCCCGACACCCCCGCGCTGCCAGGGGTCGCCCTCCCGCGGCCGTGCCGCTCCGGCCGCTCCTCTCGCTGCCCTTCCCCGGAAGTGGCCGCTCCCGCCGCTCCTCTGTGGTTCATTTCTCCCCTGGGGGCGCCGTCACGTGATCGAAACCCGCCTGACGCCACGTGATCGGCCTCGCGCGTGACGTCACTGTTTGCGGAAGTGCCCGGGAGGAGCCGGGTGAGGGCCGGGGGCGTTTGGGGGGAATTTGGAGGGATTTGGGAACATTTTGGGGACATTTTAGGGCTCTTGGAGGGATTTAAGGAGCCTGGGTGGCGTCCGTGGGGGATTTAAGGGGATTTCGGGAGGATTTCAGGCGGCGGGAGCGGCTTTGGGGGGCACTTTGAGGCCCTGAGGGGAGCCTGGGGGGGCAGTGGGGACTGGGACAGCCCAGGGGTCCCCCCGTGTCACAGCCCTGTCCCCCCGTGTCCGTGTCTCTCCCTCTGTCCCCCAGTGTCCCCGCCGGGTCCCCACTGTCCGTGTCCCCCCCATGTCGCCCCGCCGTGTCCGCAGTGTCCGTGTCCTCCTCTGGCCCCCCTGGCCCCGGTGTCCCCAGGGCCCGCGTCCCCCCGTCTGTGTCCCCCGTGTCCCCTGTCCCCGTCTCCCCCATATCCAGATGCCACCACATCCCTGTGTACCCAATGTCCCGTGGGTGTCCCCAGTGTCCCTCAGGTGTCCCATGGGTGTCTACAGCATCCCCAGTGTCCCTCTGGAGCTGCTCTTCGGCCGTTGGAGGCTCCAGCAGAGGCTGGGCCATGTCCCATCACTGTCCCCAGTGTCCCCCAGGTGTCCCCAGTGTCCCCCTGGAGCTGCTCTTCGGCCGCTGGAGGAGCTGCTCCGGCAGAGCCAGCGGGAGCTGGGCCGTGTCCCACCAGTGTCCCCATTGTCCCATCCCTGTCCCATCGCTGTCCCCGCTGTCCCCAGGTGCCGCTGTCCCCATGGAGCTGCTCTTTGGCCGCCGGAAGACGCCGGAGGAGCTGCTGCGGCAGAACCAGCGGGCGCTGGCCAGGGCCGTGCGGGAGCTGGACCGGGAGAGGCAAAAGTTGGAGGCGCAGGAGAAGAAAATCATCGTGGACATCAAGAAAATGGCCAAACAGGGCCAGATGGTGAGAGGGGACAGTGGGGACAGCGGGGGGACGTGGGGGGTGGGAGAATGGGGAGGGGACTGGGGGATGTGGAGGGGACGTTGGGGATGAAGCGGGGGACACCAGGGGTGCAGGGGGATGTGGTGGGGAGGGACAGGGCGAGGGGACTGGGGAACGGGGACACGGAGGGGACTGGGGGTGTGGAGGGGACAAGGGGACAGGCAGGGACTGGGGACGTGGATGGACGGGGGGCACTGAGGGGGACATGAAGTGGACAAGGGGACTGTCCCCTGTCTCTTCCTGCTGTCCCCTGGCTGTCCCCACTGTCCCCTCACTGTCTCTGGATGTCCCGGTGATGTTCCTGCTGTCCCCATGATGTCCCCTGTCTATCCCTGTTGTCCCTGTCTGTCCCCACAATCCCTGTGATGTCCCTTGCGTGTCCCCTCCTTGTCCCTGCTGTCCTCGTGATGTCCCCTTGCTGTCCCTGGACATCCCTGGTGATGTTCCTCCTGTCACTCTGATGTTGTCCTGATATCCCCTGATGTCCCCACTGTCCCCTGTCTGTCCCTGTCTATCCCCTGTCCATCCCTGTCACATCCCTGCTGTCCCCACTGTCCCTGCTGTCCCTGTGACCCCTGTGTGTGCCCTGGTGTCCCACCTGTCGCCGTGTCCCTGTGTCCCCCCTGTCGCCGTGTCCCTGCTGTCCCAGTGGCCCCAGTGGCAGTGTTCCCGTGTCCCCATGTCCCTGCTGTCCCTGTGTCCCCCCGTCCCTGTATCCCTGTGTCCCCACTATCCCCATGTCCTTGTGTCCCCACTGTCCCCACTGTCTCTGCTGTCCCCATGTCCCCCCTGTCCCTGTGTCCCTGCTGTCCCAGTGGCAGAGTCCCCGCTGTCCCTGTGTCCCCGTGTCCCTGCTGTGCCCCCTGTCCTGGTGACGCTTTCCCCGCTGTCCCTGTGTCCCTGCTGTCCCCGTGTCCCTGTGTCCCCACTGTCCCCCCTGTCCCGGTGATGCTGTCCCCATGTCCCCGTGTCCCTGCTGTCCCAGTGGCAGTGTCCCCGTGTCCCCCCTGTCCCCATGTCCCCGCTGTCCCACTGACACTGTCCCCATGTCCCTGTGTCCCTGCTGTCCCCATGTCCCTGTGTCCCTGCTGTCCCCCTGACGCTGTCCCCGTGTCCCTGCTGTCCCCATGTCCCTGTGTCCCCGTGTCCCCATGTCCCTGCAGTCCCCATGTCCCTGTGTCCCCGTGTCCCTGCTGTCCCCATGTCCCCGCTGTCCCACTGATGCTGTCCCCATGTCCCCGTGTCCCTGCTGTCCCCATGTCCCTGTGTCCCTGCTGTCCCCATGTCCCTGTGTCCCCGTGTCCCCATGTCCCCGTGTCCCCGCTGTCCCGCTGACGCTGTCCCTGTGTCCCCAGGACGCGGTGCGGGTGATGGCCAAGGACCTGGTGCGGACGCGGCGCTACGTGCGCAAGTTCATCGCCATGAGGGCCAACGTGCAGGGGGTGGCACTGCGGGTGCAGACCCTGAAATCCAACAGCGCCATGGCCAGCGCCATGCGGGGCGTGACACGGGCCATGGCCACCATGAACAGGCAGGTGAGTGCCACCTGGGCCACCTGGGGTGTCACCAGGGCCATGGCCACCATGAACAGGCAGGTGAGTGCCACCTGGGCCAGCTGGGATGTCACCAGGGCCATGGCCACCATGAACAGGCAGGTGAGTGCCACCTGGGCCACCTGGGATGTCACCAGGGCCATGGCCACCATGAACAGGCAGGTGAGTGCCACCTGGGCCAGCTGGGATGTCACCAGGGCCGTGGCCACCATGAACAGGCAGGTGAGTGCCACCTGGGCCACCTGGGGTGTGACACGGGCCATGGCCACCATGGACAGGCAGGTGAGTGCCACCTGGGCCACCTGGGGTGTGACACGGGCCATGGCCACCATGGACAGGCAGGTGAGTGCCACTTGGGTCACCTGGGGTGTTACCAGGGCCACCATGAACAGCTGGGTGGGGTCACCTGGCTCATGCTGACACCATGGACACGGATGGGGGGCACTGGGGTCACCTGGGCATCCCCACTGCCACACTGGTGTCCCTGGGGTCACTCTCTTGTCCCCTGGGTGTCCCCTCAGGGTTCCCGTTGTCCTCATTGTCCCAGCTGTCCCCTGAGTGTCCCCTGGGGTGTCCCTGATGTCCCCCTGGGGTGTCCCTGATGTCCCCTGTGTGTCCCCCTGTGTGTCCCTGATGTCCCCCTGTGTCCCCTGGGGTGTCCCTGATGTCCCCTGGGGTGTCCCTGATGTCCCCTGTGTGTCCCAGCTGTCCCCTGGGGTGTCCCTGATGTCCCCCTGTGTGTCCCTGATGTCCCCCTGTGTCCCCTGTATGTCCCTGATGTCCCCTGGAGTGTCCCTGATGTCCCCTGGGGTGTCCCAGCTGTCCCCTGGGTGTCCCTGATGTCCCCCTGTGTCCCCAGCTGAAGCTGCCGCAGATCCAGCGGATCCTGCTGGAGTTCCAGAAGCAGTCGGAGCTCATGGACATGAAGGAGGAGCTGATGAACGACGCCATCGATGACGCCCTCGGGGACGAGGACGACGAGGATGAGAGGTGGGGACACCTGGGGATGCTGGGGGACACCCTGGGATACTCAGGGGATACTTGGGGACACTCAGGGCACAGTCAGGGACAGCCAGGGGGCACCCAGGGGACACCTGGGGGCAGTCAGGGAATACTCAGGGACACCCAGGGGACACTCGGAGACACGCTGGGGTACTCAGGGGACACCCAGGGGACAGTCGGGGACACCCAAGGAGCACCTGGGGACACTGAGGGACACCCGAGGGACACCTGGGGGACACTTGGGGACAGCCTGGAGTACTCAGGGGACAGCTGGGGTACCCAGAAGGCACCCAGGGACACCCAGGGGACACTCAGGGGACAGTCAGGGACACCTGGGGGCACCCAGGGACACCCTGGGTAAACTCAGAGACACCCTGGGGTACTCAGGGGACACTTGGGGACACCCAGGGGACACTCAGGGATCCCTGGGGGACACTTGGGGACACCCCAGGGACACTCGTTGACGCTTGGAGACACTCGGGGGACCCCTGGGGACACCCAGGGGACACTTGGGGGACACTCACGGGACACCCGGGGCCACCTGGGGAATGGGGGTTTGGGGACACGGGGATGGAGCGAGTCCCAGTGCGTCCCAGTGCGTCCCAGTGCGTCCCAGTGCAGCGCTGTCCCTGTGTCCCGGCAGTGACGCCGTGGTGTCCCAGGTCCTGGATGAGCTGGGGCTGAACCTGACAGACGAGCTGGCCAGTGAGTGGGGGAGGGGGTGCCTGGGGGGTCCCGGGGGGATTTGGGGGGGATTTTGGGGGGGTCTGGAGGGATTTTGGGGGGTCTGGAGGGATTTGGAGAGGTCGTGGCGGGACTTGGGGGGGCTGGGGGGGGTTTGAGGGGATTTAAGGGGCTTGGGGGGGGAGTTTTGGGGATGTTTGGGGGGGTCCCAGAGGGATTTGGGAGCATTTTGGGGAGTTGAAGGGGCCCGGGGGTGTTTGGGGGAGGGTCCTGGAGGGATTTCAGGGGAATTTTGGGGGGTCTGGAGGGATTTGGGGGGGATTTTGGGGGGACTTGGGGGGGCTGGGAGGGGGTTGGGGTGATTTAAGGGGCTTGGGGGGCAGTTTTGGGGATGTTTGAGGGGGGGTTCCAGAGGGATTTAGGAGCTTTTTGGGGGGAGTTGAAGGGGCCTGGGGGTGTTTTGGGGGGGTCCTGGAGGGATTCTGGGGGCTCTGAAGGGATTTGGGGGGGTCCTGGGGAGGTTGGGGGGGGGGGGGGGTTGAGGGGATTTAAGGGACTGGGGGAGGAGTTTTGGGGATGTTTGGGGGGGTTCCGGAGGGATTTGGGAGCATTTTGGGGAGCTGAAGGGGCCCGGGGGTGTTTGGGGGAGGGTCTTGGAGGGATTTCGGGGGAATTTTGGGGGGTCTGGAGGGATTTGGGGGGGTCCTGGAGGGATTTTGGGGGGATTTTGGGGGGGTCCTGTAGGGGTTTTGGGGGGATTTTGGGGGTTCTGGAGGGATTTGGGGGGGTCCTGGGGGGACTTGGGGGGGAACTGGGGGGGTTTGGGGGGATTTAAGGGGCTTGGGGAGCAGTTTTGGGGATGTTTGGGGGGGTCCCGGAGGGATTTGGGAGCATTTTGGGGAGCTGAAGGGGCCGGGGGTGTTTTGGGGGGGTCCTGGAGGGGTTTGGGGGAGATTTGGGGAGCATTTTGGGGCATTTGGGGGCATTTCAGGGACGTTCTGGGGGATTTAAGGAGCCCGGGGGGGGGGGGGGGGGCGGGCACTTTGGGGCACCCAGGGGAATTTGGGGGGGATTTGGTGGCGTTTTGGGGGCGTTGGCCGGGATTTGGGGACATTTGGGATATCCCGGGTGGGATTTGGGGGGAATCTGGGGACATTTCGGGGCAATCCGGGGACATTTCGGGGCAATCCGGGGACATTTTGGGGGAATCCGGGGACATTTCGGGGGAATCCGGGACATTTCGGGGCAATCCGGGGACATTTCGGGGCAATCCGGGGACATTTCGGGGTGTTTAAGGGACCTTGGGGGGGAGGACCGGGGGCGTTTTTGGGGCGGTCTGGGAGGGAGGATTTCGGGGTTATTCCCGTGGCGTTTTGAGGCCGTTCACCGCGATTTTGGGGCTCTCTGGGACATTCCCGGCGGGATTTTGGGATGGCCCCTGATTGGCCCCTCCGTGTCCCCAGCGCTGCCCCCGCCGGGGGGGTCCCTGGCGGCGGGGGAGGGGCGCGGGGGGGCCGAGGCCGCCTCGGCCGCTTTGGCCGATGCCGACGCCGACCTGGAGGAGCGGCTCAAGAACCTGCGGAGGGACTGAGAGCCCCGGAGTGGGATTCCCCCCTTTCTTTAGGATTTCCACCTTTTCTTTAGGATTTCCACCTTTTCTTTGGGATTTCCCCCCTTTCTTTAGGATTTCCCCCCTTTTCTTTGGGATTTTCCCCTTTTCTTTGGGATTTCCCCCCTTTTTGGGGGGATTTTCCCCTTTTCTTTAGGATTTCCCCCTTTTTTTTGGGATTTCCCCCTTTATTTGGGGATTTCCCCCTTTATTTGGGGTTTCCCCCCTTTCTTTGGGATTTCCCCCCCTTTTTTGGGATTTCCCCCTTTATTTTGGGATTTCCCCCTTTTCTTTGGGATTTCCCCCTTTTTTTGGGATTTCCCCCTTTTCTTTAGGATTTCCTCCTTTTCTTTAGGATTTCCCCCTTTTTTTTTGGATTTCCCCCTTTTCTTGGGGATTTCCCCCTTTGTTTGGGGTTTCCCCGTTTTTCTTTGGGATTTCCCTCTTCTTTTTTGGGAATTCCCCCTTTTCTTTGGGATTTCCCCCTTTTCTTTAGGATTTCCCCCTTTCTTTAGGATTTCCCCCTTTTTTGGGGGGGATTTCCCCCCTTTCTTTGGGATTTTTTGGTGATTTGGGGGGGGGGATTTTTCTCCCCTTTATTCAGATTTTTGGGGGGGGGGATTTTCGGGCCCTGCCGGGGGTCTCTACCCCACCCCGGCACCCCCAGGACCCCCCCCACCCCCTCCCACCCCAGAGTGGGATTTCTCCCCCTTTTCTTTGGGATTTTCACTCTCTTTTTAGGGATTTTTGAGCCCCCCCCGGGGGGATTTTCCCCCTTTATTCTGATTTTTTGGGTGTTTTTTGGGGGGCTTTTCTGGCCCCCTGGGGGTCTCTGATCCCCCTCAATGGGATTTTCCCGCTTTATTTGGGATTTTCACTCTTTTCTAGGAGATTTTCAGGTCCCCCCGGGGGTCTTTTCCCCCTTTTTTTTGGTTTATTGACTCTTTGGGGGGGTTCACCCCCTTTTTTGGGGTATTTCCCACCCATTTTTGGCCTCTCCCCACCCCCCGGGGGGATTTCCTGTCCCCCCCGGGAGTCTTTCCCCCCTTTTTGGGGTCTTTCCCCCTTTTTTTGGGACGTCGACACTACTTTGGGGCAAATTCCCCCCTCCCGGGGGTCTCCCCCCCCCCCCCCCCCTTTTGGGGTCTTTCCCCCATTTTTTGGGGTGTTCCCCCTCCCCCAATAAAGTTTCGTTGGACCCGCGGCTGCTCCGGTTCCCTCCTGGGGGTCCCAGTTCGGGACTGGGAGCACTGGGAGGGGGCGGGGGGGGCTCAGTTCGGGATCTGTGGGGGGGGGGTGGGGGGGAAATTTGGGGTCCCGGGGGGGATTTGGAGACGTCACTTTGGGGGGGGGAGGGGAAGGGGCATTTTTGGGTCAGAACCCCCCCAAACTTGGAATATTTTTGATCTTTTTATCTGAATTTTGGGGGTGTTGGGCTGATTTGGGCTCTTGGGGGTGATTTGGGGTTCGTTTTGTGGTGTTTTGGCTCATTTTGAGGACTTTTGGGTGATATTTTGGGATCTTTCGACTCATTTGTGGGGTGGTTTTGGTGATTTTGGGGTGTTTTGGTGATTTTTGGGTTGTTTTGGTGATTTTTGGGTTGTTTTGGTGATTTTTTGGGATCTTTTGACTCATTTTTGGGATGTTTTGGTGATTTTGGGGGTGTTTGGGTGATTTTTGGGGTGTTTGGGTGATTTTTTGGGATGTTTTGACTCTTTTTTTTGGGTGTTTTGGTGATTTTTGGGGTGTTTGGGTGATTTTTGGGGATGTTTTGACTCATTTTTGGGGTCTTTCGGCTCAGTTTTGGGGGCTTCTGACTCATTTTTGAAGATGATTCCTTAGAAAAAAAAGTGACTCTTTAAAAATCTCACCACTGGGAAAACCAGGAATCCCCGGATTTCTCCCAAAATCTCCAATTTCCCAGCGGTGTTTTGGGGTTCTTTGACCTTCTTTGGGGCCCGAATGTTAAAAAAAGCCCCGAAAAGTGAAGTGAAAAGTCCCCAACAAGCGGAAAAAATCCCCCACAAAATCCCACTTCTCTTTTTTGGGGTTTTTTTTTGCATTTTTGACGTTTTTCCTGGGGGGTTTTGGGGGCGTTTTCGGGGCTTGAATAACGCGAAAAACACCAGAACCGGCTGAGAACACCCCAAAAAAAGGGGATTTACCTGGAAACGGGAGCACAGGTGAGGGGGGACCCCAAAATGTGGAGTTTGGGGAGCCCAAAATGTGAAGTTTGGGAAGGAGGAACCCCAAAATGAGGAACTGGGACGTGGGAACCCCAAAACTTGGGAGCTTGGGAGTCCCAAAATGTGGATTTTGGGAAGGGGAGCCCCAAAATTAGGATCTGGGAACTGGGGGAGCCCCAAATGTGGGACTGGGGGGTCCCAAAATGTGGATTTGGGGAGAAGGGACTCCAAAATTGAAGCTGGGGAATCCCAAAATGTGGGGCCAGGGAGGGGGAAACCCCAAAATTCGGATCTGGGAACTGGGGGAGCCCCAAAATTCGGATTTTGGGGCTGGGGACCCCAAAATTGGAGCTGGGGATCCCAAAATGTGGAGCTGGGAATCGAGGGAGCCCCAAAATTTGGAGAACCCCAAAGGTTGGAGCCAGGGAGCCACAAAAATGTGGAATTTTAGGGGGCGAACCCCAAAATTTGAAGGGAGGGGGAGCAAAAAATGGGGATTTTGGGAAAAGGGACCCCAAAATTTGAAGAGGAGAAACCCAAATTGTGGATTTTGGGAAGGGAAGGATCCCAAATTGTGGATTTTGGGGAAAGGGACTCCAAAATGTGGATTTGGGGAGGGTCGCGGCCCCGGGGCTCCTGAAATTGATGCGATTTTGGAAGAAAATCCCGGATTTTTCCGCAGGCTCCGTCGGCTCCGGAGCGATGCCGACGCCCCAGGTACGGCCGGGTCCCTTCTGGAATATTCTGGGAATTTTTAACCATTTTTGGGGGGGAAAAAAAGAAAAAAGGGGGGGCGGGTGGTTGGATTTTTCGCAGCGCCCAGAGATTGCAATTTTTAAAAAATTCCATGAAATAACGAAATGAATGGAATTCGCTCCGGAATGGAGGAATTGGGGGCGCGTTTCCTGCCCTTCCCTTTCCCGGCTTTTTTTCCCGGAGTTAAAAAGTGGAACTGGACCAGTCCGGGGGGGTTTCAGCCCAAAACCCGGCGGGAAAAGGGGATTTGGGGCTCGGGAATTTGGGATGGGGGAAGGTGACGCCTCCCGGCTCCCCCCCAGCTCTTGGCCGCCGCCGCCCTCCTGGTCCTTGGCACGGGAATTCCGGGAATTCCGGGAATTCCGGCGGTGCCAGCCCCGGGAAGGAGCCCCGCGGAGCGCCCCGGTGAGTCCCGGGATGGAGCCCGATCGCACAATGTCCCAGTATATCCCAGTATATCCCAGTCCTCTCCCACTGACACCACTTTCCCTCCCAGTACATCCCAGTCCATCCCAGTGCCCTCCCAGCTCGTGCCCTGTTCCCTCCCAGTGCACCCCAATTCCCTCCCAGTCTCTCCCAGTCCCATCTCAGTCTATCCCAGTCCACTCCCAGTGCATCCCAAACCTCTCCCGGTCCATCCCAGTCCCCCCCGCCCAGTTCATCCCAGCCCTCTCCCAGTACATCCCAATCCCGTCCTGGTATATCCCAGTCCCCTCCCAGTATATCCCAGTCCCCTCCCGGTCCATCCCAGTATATCCCAGTCCCCTCCTGGTCCATCCCAGTATATCCCAGTGCCATCCCAGTATATCCCAATCCCCTCCCAGTCCATCCCAGTCTATCCCAATCCCTTTCCAGTCCCATCCCAGTATATCCCAATCCCCTTCCACTCCATCCCAGTCTCTCCCACTATATCCGAATCCCCTTCCAGTCCCATCCCAGTCCCATCCCAGTATATCCCAATCCCCTTCTAGTCCATCCCAGTCCATTCCAGTATATGCCAATCTCCTCCCAGTCCCATCCCAGTATATCCCAGTGCCTTCCCACCATATCCCAATCCCCTCCCAGTCTTCAGTGCCTTCCCAGTATATCCCAATCCCCTCCCAGTCCATCCCAGTATATTCCAATTCCCTCCCAGTCCCATCCCAGTATATCCCAATCCCCTCCCAGTCCCATCCTGGTCCATCCCAGTATATGCCAGTGCCTTCCCAGTATATCCCAATCCCCTCCCAGTCCATCCCAGTATATCCCAGTGCCTTCCCACCATATCCCAATCCCCTCCCAGTCTTCAGTGCCTTCCCAGTATATCCCAATCCCCTCCCAGTCCATCCCAGTATATTCCAATCCCCTCCCAGTCCCACCCCAGTATATCCCAATCCCCTTCCAGTCCATCCCGGTCTCTCCCACTATATCCCAATCCCCTTCCAGTCCCATGCCAGTCTCTCCCAGTATATCCCAATCTCCTCCCAGTCCATCCCAGTATATCCCAATCCCCTCCCAGTCCATCCCAGTCCCAGCCCCCGACCCACGGACCCCCCTCAGTTTCCCCAAACCCCACAACTCCTCGTTCCAGCTCCCGCCCGGCTCCCTCCGCGCCAGAAGCGCTCCCAGGACGCTCCATCCTCGCTCCAGTGGGTGCCTTTCCAGGGCCAGCTCCCCGCCGACGCCGTCTCCAACTGGAACCGCCATTCCGGCCGCCTGGAATACGTCTGCTCCACCCGCACTCACAAGTGCAACCTCGGCGCCTACGACCCGGAGCGGGGCCCCTTCTGCTTCTCCCCGTGGTTGGAAGGGGAGGAGAGAGACTCCAAATTCCACATCCTGGTCAACCCCGGCGGCTTCGAGGCGCTGGATTGGGTGGACACGTCCTTCGGCAGCACCCCCGAGGGGGCCGTGGAGGGCTGTCCCCTCACCGACCTCTTCGTGGGCCGGAGCGAGGACGGGCTGGGAAAAGCCTCCAAGGAGCAGCAGGCGCTGTTCGTGGCCGTGCAAGGCGAGGAGATTTGGTACAAGTGGTACCAGATCCTGGTGGTCCGGCAGGGCCCGGCCGACGTCTCCATCGCCAACGTGTCCTACAACGGCAGCGCGGCGCAGGAGCTCTCCGAGGACGCGGCGCTGGCCGAGGTCCTGGCGAGGAACGACGGCTGCCGGGCCGCCCTAAAATCCGTCACCTTGGAAGAGGCCACGGAGATGGAGCACGACTGGAGCGCCGAGCTGCCGGCGCTGGCGGCCACGCACGGGGTGCTCCGGGCGGCCCCGCTGCTTCTCACGGCGACGGGATGGGATTTAGGGAATGTCACGGCCGTGCCGTGGGCGGGCGCTGCCAGCACCACCGAGTTCGTGTCGCGCGTCCACGAGGTCCGCGAGGAGATCCCGGCGCGCTCGGAATGCGCCGTGGTGCTCCGGGGGCTCCGGCGCGACCTCCGCGTCCCCTTCTCGGCCTGGCTCACCCGGGAATTCCGCTCCGGCCGCCAGCACCGCGTGGTCATCGCGGGCTGGGTGCGGAGCCGGGCGGTCACCGGGGTCCGCGCCGGCCTCGAGCGCTGCCGGGAGCTCACCGAGCTTCCCCCCTGCCCGCATTAGGGATGGGGCGACTCCTGGAATTCGGCTTTTCCCGCTGGTTTTTCCCCCAGATAACCCCCGCGGAACGCGACGGCAGCAGATCCACGGAAACGCTTGGCTTCGGCGCGGTTTTCCCACCTTTTTGGCTTTTATGGCATAAACCTCAGCCCGAAATGCAGGGAAATGTGGTTTTCCGGCTGTTTGTCTCCCCAAAGAAGTCCAACAACACCGGGAAACCCAGGAAAACCCTCGGGTTTGGGGGATTTTTTCCCAATCTTTTTCAGTTTTGTGCCACAACCTTCACCCCTGCCTGGAACAGCACAGGGAAATGTGGCGGAATTTCCTCTTTTCTCCCAGAAAACTTCAAACACCACCCTGAAATCCAGGAAAATTGCCGCATTTGTTGAGTTTTTTTCCAGTCTTCTTCATTTTCATGGCAGAACCTTCATCCCTGTCTGAAACCACAAAAAAAATGTGGCCTTTTCCAGTGGAATTTCCAGTTTTCTCCCCAAAAAAACTCCAGCAATGATGTGGAATCCAGGAAAATCGCTGGGTTTGGTGGTTTTTCTCCCGTATTTTTGGTTTTTGTGGTATAACCTTCATCCCAGTCCCAAACCACGTGGCAACAATGCAGGAAAATGTGGCGTTTTCCATCTGAATTGTCCATTTTCTCCCAAAAAAACCCCCCAGAAACACCACGGAATCCAGGAAAACGCTGGTTTTGCCCTCAAGAGTCTCCATTTTTTGTCCCCAGATTCCCCAAACTGGCACAGGATGCAGGAAAATCCATTTCCTACATGATTTCCCCCTTTTTCTTTTTCCATCAAAATTTTCTCTCTCCAGCTGGACTCTCCCTCCCCCTGGAGCGGGATGGACACAATTCCCATTCCCTGTGTCTGTGTTGGTTTCTCCCTCTTGTTTCTCATGAAAATCGTTTGCAGAGCAAAAAAAATCCCACGTGTGGAGTCACGGATTTTGGAAGCAAAGGGATGAGGGAAAATGGGGAAAAAGCCAAAATAAGGGATGCAAAGGGACCTGGGGGAACTCCGGAGGGGGGAAAAAGCCAAAATTCAAGGGATAAACCCCATCCCAAGGCCGGGGGAATGTCTAGGATTTTTTGGGGGGTGTCTGGGATTGGGGGAGGGTCTCTGGAACAATCCAGGCTTGGGAGGGAGAGAGGGGTTGGAGGTCCTGGAATTCTGAGGGGGTCCAGGGAGTTGGGGGGGGGGGGGGGGCAGGGAATTGGGGAGACCCCAAATTTCCTGGGAGGGGTAAGAAGGGATTTGGGGAGACCCCAAATTTCCTGAGGGGGATGTCCCTGAGAGGGATGGGAGTGGCAGGGATTTGCAGGGGATGCAGGGATTTGGGGAGAGCCCAGAATTCCCTGGGGGTGGGAGGTGTGTCCCTTACAGGGCACAGGGATTTGGGGAGATCCCGGATTTCCTGAAGAACAGGAATTTTTGGCTGTCACCCCCCCTCCCCCCCCACACGAGTTGAACCACGAGGCCAAGAAGGGACAAAAATCCATTGTTCCAGGGAAGGAGGGGAAAGCTGGGGAACGGCAGAGCCTGAGACCCCCGGGAGAACCTCGGGAGAACCCCCAGAGACCCCCCGGAATGGCCGGTTGGGGTTGGCCAATGCTGGTGCAGGACAGGGAGTCCTGGGGCCACCAGGTCACGGGAACATCCCACCCCCTGTGTGGGACCTCTGGGAGCAGGGAACGGGATCATGGAGCCACCAGGTCATGGGGACCAACAGCCATGGTCCCACCATCCCTGCTGGATCTCCGGGAGCAGGGAAAGGGATCGTGGACTCAACCAGCAGCTCATGTCCATCCTCATCCATGTTTGATCCACTCTAGGACAGTCCTGGGACCACCAGCTCCTAGGGGACACCAATCCCACCCATGCTGGACCTCTGGGAGCAGGGAATGGGATCACGGAGCCACCAGGCCGTGGGGCATATCCCTCACCTGTGCCCCATCCCCGGGATCAGGGAGCCAAGTCCTGGAGCCTTGGGCTCATGGGGCCCATCAGTCATGGTTCCACCATCCCTGCTGGATCTCTGGGAGCAGGGAAAGGGATTGTGGAGTCAACCATCAGCTCATGTCCATCCTCATCCGTGTTTGATCCACTTCAGAACAATCCTGGTGCCACCAGGTCCTGGGGGACATCCCTCACCTGTGTCCCCTCTTTGGGACCAGGGAGCCAAGTCCTGGAGCCACCAGGCTCGTGGAGCCCATCAGTCATGGTGCCACCACCTGTGTTGGACCTCTGGGAGCAGGGAACGGGATCATGGAGCCGCCAGGTCATGGGAACATCAACTCATCATCCCACCATCCCTGTTGGATCTCTGGGAGCAGGGAATGGGGTCACAGAGTCAAGAGGTCATGAGAAACATCCCACCACCCCTGCTGGACCTCTGGGAGCAGGGAACGGGATCATGGAGCCACCAGGTCATGGGAGACATCAAACTTCAGCTCACGTCCATCATCATCTGTGTTTGACCCACCTCAGGGCAGTCCCGGGGCCACCAGCCCCTGGGGGACATCGCTCCCATCTCCGGGACCAGGGAGCCAAGTTCTGGAGCCCCAGGGCTCGTGGGGCCCCACCACACCCCCCATCCCCCCTCCTCCAACCCCCCCCAAGCTCCACCACCCAGCGCTGTCCCCCCACGGCCACCAACGCCCCCCGCCCATCGCCCGCCCGCTGTCACTTGTCCCTGGCCGCCGCCCGGGCGTGGATCCGCGTGTGCCGGGCCAGCGAGGACTTGTTGCTGAAGCTCTTCCCGCAGTGGCCGCAGGGGAAGGGCCGCTCCCCGGTGTGGGAGCGCTCGTGCACCGTCAGATCCGCCAGGTACTTGAAGCTCTTGCCGCACGTCCGGCAGGGGTAGGGCCGCTCCTGGGTGTGGCTGCGGCGGTGCATGGTCAGGTTGGACTGCTGGCTGAAGCGCTTCCCGCAGGCCGGGCAGGGGTACGGCCGCTCGCCGGTGTGCGAGCGCTGGTGCTTGTTCAGGTCCGAGGGGTTGGTGAAGCTCTTCCCGCAGGCGCCGCAGCCGTACGGCCGCTCCCCGGTGTGCAGGCGCCGGTGCGTGGTCAGCGTGGACAGGTGGCCGAAGCGCTTCCCGCAGGCGCCGCAGCCGTACGGCTTCACCCCCGTGTGCGTCCGCTCGTGGGTCTTCAGGTGGGTTAGGCGGCCGAAGGTCTTCCCGCACTGCCCGCAGGGGTACGGCCGCTCCGGCGGCTTCTCCGCGCTCCTGGCGTCCTCCGTGGGGTTTCCCGTGGAAGCGGTGGGGTCCCGCTGGGTTTGGCGCCGGGGGGTTCCTCTCCGGGCGGGAATCGCGGCTCTGGGGACGTCGGGTGGGTGTTGGGGTTGGGGAAGGGGCAGCTCTGGGGCTGTGATGGGACCTGTGGGGGAGAGGATGAGGTCCACGGGGTGGTTGCCGATGGGGAATGTCCGGCTCTGGCCCCTCCATGCTCCGGCGAGGGTGGGGAGGGTCCGGCTCCCACCACTGACCCCCCAAATCCACCCATGGGAGGCCATCAGGACCACGGGGAGAAGGGTGAGGTTGGACCTCCAATCAGGCGGGGTTTGACCCAAGGAGACGGTTTTGGAGCCCACGGAGATGATTTTGTGCCCATTGAGATGTTTCCAAACCCAAAATGGTTTTTGACTCAAGGAGATGGTTTTTGACCCAAGACGGTTTTGAGCCAATGAGATGGTTTTTGACCCAAGGAAATGCTTCAGAGCCCAGCAAGATGGGTTTTGAGTCCAAGCTGGCTTTTGAGCCTAAAGAGATGATTTTGTGCCCAGGGAGATGGTTTTGAACCCAATGAGATGGTTTTTGACCCCCAAAAATTGGTTTTGACCCAAAGGCATGGTTTTGAACCCAAAACGGTTTTTGACTCAAGGAGATGGTTTTTGACCCAAGATGGTTTTGGAGTCCAAGGAGATGATTTTGGCCCAAGGACATGGGTTTTGACCCAAGAAAATGGTTCTGGAGCCCAAGACGGTTTTTGGTCCCAAGGAGAAAGTTCTGAACCCAAAGAGATGTTTTGAAGCCCAAACAAGATGGGTTTTCAGCCTAAGAGATGGGTTTTGACCCAGTGAGATGGTTTTGTCCCAAAGAAATGGTTTTTGACCCCAAAAAGTTGATTTTGACCCAAGGACATGGTTTTGTGCCCAAAGAGATGGTTTTTGATCCCAGGATTTTGGTTTTGGCTCCACTGAGACGGTTTTGACCCCCAGAAGACAACTTTTGGGGCCACTGAGATGGTTTTTGGGTCCCACCACCTCCAAGCTCCCCCGGCTCCAGTGGCAGCACCTTCACCCCATTTTTGGGGTGGGTGAAGGGTCTCCTGCCCCCATCCCCATACCTCCTTCCCGCAGCTCCTCTTCCTCAGCCACCGCCTTCTCCTTGCCCGGAGCCGCCTCCTCCCGGGGGGACTCCGATGGGGACAGGGGGCTCGGTGGGACCCCCAAAGCTCCAGGGTCCTCCACGTCCCCGGGGGCCACATCCTCGACCTTCACCCGCACGGTGACCTGGGACATGCGGGAACAGGGACACGGAGCTGCTGAGAGGATTTGGGTGCCCAGGACCCCCAAAAGATGCCAAGGAGATTTTGGGGGCTGGGACCCCTAAAAGCTGCAGAGGGGATTTGGGTGCTGGGGATGCCCAGGAGCTGTGGAGGGACTTTGGGTGCCTGGGACCCCTGAAGGCCCCAAAAGGGTTTTGGGTTCCCAGGACCCCCTGAGACGCAGAGGGGATTTTGGGACCCAGGACTCCTGAAAGCTGCTAAGCGGATTTAGGCACCCAGAACCCCCTTTCCAGTCTCTGTTCGGGGGCTTCCCTCTGGAATGAGCTTGGAATCCACGGTGGGGAGGTCTGATGGGGTGGGATGTAGTGGGAGGAATGGAGGGGGGGGCGATTATTCCCAATTTCGGGACCAGGAGCCCCTCGGAACCCCCCCGCCCCATGTCCAGACCCCTGCACCGCTCCGCTCCCACCTGCTGCTCCCAAATCCCGGCGGGATCTCCGTGGCCCAGCTGGAAGCTCTCGGCCAAAGCCACGGCCTGGGCGCAGGACTCGGGGTGCCGGACCCACACCCAGCTCTGGATGTCCTCGGGGAGGATGCTCAGGAACTGCTCCAGCACCAGCAGCTCCATGATCTGCTCCTTGCTGCGCACCTCGGGCCGCAGCCACCCCTGCGACAGCTCCCGCAGCCTCCGGCAAACGTCCCGCGGCCCCGCCGCCTCCTGGTAGCGGAACTGCCGGAACCGGAGCCGCCGCATCTCGGTACCGGCCCCCCCGGACCCCGCCCCGGGACCCCCGGGAAGGGCCGGGACGAGGCGTCGCGTCCACTCGCCGCGGGGCCACCGCCGGCCCGAGGGTCCGCCCGCGTCCCCCCCCGCCGGGTCCCCCCCCTCCGCGGGGTCCGGGGGTCGCAGCCGCCAGCGGGGCCGGGGAGGGGGGGTCTCCATCCTGCCGGGCTCCGTCGTGACCCCCCCGAATATCCCGATGCGGATCTGGGGAAGGGGGGGGACAGGGGATGGTTAAGGAAAGACCCCTCCCCCACTCCCATCCTGGCGGTCCCCCCAGCTTTACAACCCCCCCTCGCCTTGAGGACCCCCAGGACCCCCCCATCAGCCCCACCTGACCCCCAGCCCCCCCCCCCCCCGACCGCACCTTGCCCCCAAAAGCCCCCAGACCTCTGTAAAGTTCCCCCCCCTCGGAGTCCATCGCGACCCCCGTAATTGGGGTCCCGACTCCCCCCGGCCCTGGGGTTCCGAAACCCCCCTAAACCTGGGTCCCGACCCCGCAGCCCCCCCAAACCTGGGCGTCCCCACGCCCCCTCCCTGCCCTGAAACCCCCCCAAGACCTGGGGGTACCACAGCCCCCCACACCGGGGGTCCTGGACGCTGCCCCACTCAAACCTGGGGTCGCGGAGCCCCCCCGGACCAAGGTCCCGGCCCCCTCCCATCCCTGAAGCCCCCCAGCCCTGGGTCCCGCAGCCCCCCCGGACTTGGGGTCCTGCCCTCCCGCCCCCCAAACCCTGGGGGTCCGCAGCCCCCTCCCCACTCAAACCTGGGGTCCCTCCCGCAGCCCCCCCGAGCTGGTCCCGGCCCCTCGCCCGCCGCTCGCCGACACAAAGGGCCGGAGCGGCCGGGCGCGGCCCCGCCCCCGAGGGGTCCCGGGGGGGTCCCGGGGGGTCCCGGGGGGTCCCGACGCCCCCAAATTTCTCCCCCCCCCCCAAACTTCCCCCTCCCGGCCCCGCCGTACGTCGGGGAGGTGGCGAGGAACCGCTCCTCTCATTGGGCGAGCGCGCTGTCAGTCACGGGAGGCCACGCCCACGCGCGGGGCTGGGGCGGGGGTTGGGGCCCTGATTGACAGCGAAAATAGCCAATGAAAGGGCGAG
Organism: Coloeus monedula; assembly: GCF_965178545.1. NCBI lineage: Eukaryota > Metazoa > Chordata > Aves > Passeriformes > Corvidae > Coloeus > Coloeus monedula. Next base: position 1,604,249 of record NC_138814.1, on the reverse strand, counting down.
ATAGGGCAAAGAGGCGGGACATGGGCGGGAGGGCACGCCCCCTGTATGCTGCGGGGTTGGGCATGATTGACAGCTCAAACAGCCAATAGAAGCCCGAGAAGCGGGAGGAGGCGTGGCCTTGGCGGGAGACCACGCCCACTCTGTTCGCCCGCGGCCGGTGGGGCGGGGGTGACCCGAAACCGGGGGGCGGGGGGGACACAAAAGGGACCCCCCAAACACCCCAGAGGGCACCGAGGGCATCCCTCGACACGTCTGGAGGTTTCTGGAGGCTCCCGGAGGAGAATTCCAGGGAAAACCGGGAAAACCCGGGTTTTTAATCCAGGGAAAATCGGTAAAAATTGGGGGTTTATGAGGCAAAAAACCGGTAAAAAGTGGGGCTTTTGTCCAGGGAAAACAGAGAAAAAACGGGGGATTTATCCAGGAAAACCAGTCCGGAATGGGGGTTTTATGCAGGTAAAAACCAGTCAGGAATGGGGGGATTATCCAGGGAAAATCAGTCAGGAATGGGGGTTTATCCAGGGAAAACAGGTAAAAAGCAGGGGGCTTATCCAGGGAAAACCCGGTAAAAACTGGGGCTTTTATCCAGGGGAAAAACCAGTCAGGAATGGGGGGTTTATCCAGGGAAATCCAGTAAAACGTGGGAGTTTTATCCAGGAAAATCCGGTCCCAATGGATTTGAGGACAAAACCCCCTGGGCACTCCCCAGAGCCCCCCTGTTTCCCCCAGCCCCCCCCGCTGCAGATCCCAAAACTCCTCCAGAACCCTCCAGGGACCCCCAAGATTCCTGGGTGGGAATTTGAGCCTGGAAAAGGGGAGAGAGAATGGGAATCTTTGGGTTTAGAGGGGGTTTTTTTTTTGTCATTTATTTGCTATTTCTGCAAATTTAAAAATCCCCCGAATTTAATCTGCCTCATTCCTGACACCGACTGGAAACTGGGGGGTCTGGGGGTCCCGGAGGAGTTTCGGGAATTCCACAGGAGTTTCTCCCTCAGGTTCTTCCCGGTTTTTCCAGCTGAAGGAGACGGGATCGAGCCCCCTTCAACCTCTTCAGAGATGCCAGGAAAAAAAAATGCCAAATTAACCCCCATTTTGGGCAAAATTCCCTCTTTTGTCTCCTTTTCTTGCTGCAAATTCTCCCACTCGAAGTTTCAAAGTTCTCAAAACAGCGATTTTTTTTTTCCTCTTTAAAACAACTTTAATTCATTTCTTGATACAAAAAAAATCCGGGAGAATCTGACCATCCCAAAGCCCGGGATGGGACTGAGCCCAACAAAAGCGGGGAACACGGAGCACGGGGAATGTGCCCGGGAGAACGAGGAGGGAAAAGCTCCAAACCCACTTAAATTCACACATTTGTAACAATCGAGGTTTGGAATGGGAACAGGAACTCCTCCAAGGGATTTCTGAATCTGATCCCAGTTTTCTTTCAACCAATTATTTCTTTTTAAAAATGTTTAGAATTTTCTCTCCTCTCCTCTCCTCTCCTCTCCTCTCCTCTCCTCTCCTCTCCTCTCCTCTCCTCTCCTCTCCTCTCCTCTCCTCTCCTCTCCTCTCCTCTCCTCTCCTCTCCTCTCCTCTCCTCTCCTCTCCTCTCCTCTCCTCTCCTCTCCTCTCCTCTCCTCTCCTCTCCTCTCCTCTCCTCTCCTCTCCTCTCCTCTCCTCTCCTCTCCTCTCCTCTCCTCTCCTCTCCTTTCTATCTCTTTTCCCCTCCACGGCCTCAACTTTCCCCAGATTCAATTTTCCATCCCTGACATCCAGCATTTGCCTCTTCCCTCCCTCCCACGGAGCCCTTCCCTCATCCCCTCCGGATTTAAAGCGGCTCCGGCATCGGCACCGGGCGGATCCGGAGCGTCCCCTCTTCCCCTTGGGACACAAACGGGAAGAACTTTCCCGAGGGATCCTCCCCGGCCCCCAGCGACATCCCCGCCACCAGATCCCTCTGCTCCACGTCATAAAATTCCAGCCGCTCTTTCTCCAAGTCCAGGAACACCCCGAGCGCGGAGAGACCCCGGCTCTGCTCCCTGAGCAGGCGGCTGCCGCTGCCGCTGGAGAAAAGCTGTCCCTGGGATGCGCGCAGAGCCCAGCAATGCCGGGAATGCCGGGAATCCCGGGAATGCGGCCCGGCAAGGCTCGGTCCGTCCCGCAGCACTCCCAATGCCCAGTCCCGCTCCCGGCCCAGCTCCACCTCCCAGTAGCGCTTCCCGGCTCCCAGCGCGTCCCTCGCCACCAGCACCGGCACCTGGAGCGGATCCTGCGCATCCCCGAGATCCAGGGACCGCGCCTTGGGATCCAGCGCCACGGGAACTGCGGGGAACGGGAAGGATCCCATGAGCGGAGCGGCCCCGGGAGCTCCCGGCGGCTTCCGCGAGGGATTGGGACATTCCCGGGGACTGCAGGGGATGCGGCCACTGAGGAACCGAGGGGCCAAGGAATCCCTGAATCCCCAAATCCCAGAAACCCCAAATCCCAGAATCCCAAAATCCACAAATCCCCGAATCCCTGAATCCCAGAGTCAGTGAAGTCCTGGGATGGTTCAACAAGGAATTCAAACGCTCCCTGGAACAGGGGATGTGGCCATTGAGGAATTGAGGGGCCACGGAATCCCTGAGTCCTGGAATCTCCAAATCCCAGGGTCCCTGAATCCCAGAATCCCCAAATTCCTGATTTCCAGAATCCCGAAATCCCATTCTCTCAGAATCCCGGAGTGGGTGAGCTCCTGGGCTGACTGAACAAGGAATTTTGACATTTCCTGGGACAGAAGATCCAGTCACTGAGGAAACGAGGGGCTGGCCTCAGAAACCCTGAATCCCTGAGTCCCTGAATGCCAGAAGCCTGGAATCCCCAAATGCCTGAAACCTTGGGTCCCACAATCCCTGAATCCCCAAATCCCAGAATTCCTGAACTCCAGAATCCCAGAGTCCCACACTGGGTGAGGTCGTGGTGTTGGTCAAAACAGAATTTTAACATTTCCCAGAACAAGGAAACGGCCACTGAGGAACTGAGGGAACAGAATTCCTCAATCCCTGAATTCCCGAGTCCACAAATCCCAGAATCCCTGAAGCCTAGAACCCCAAAATCCCTGAGTGGGTGAGGACCTGGGGTGGTTCAACAAGGAATTTAAACATTCCCTGGAGCAGGGGATGTGGCCAATGAGGAACTGAGGGGCCACGGGATCCCTGAATCGCTGAATTCCCAAATCCCTGAATCGTTGAATTCCCAAATCCCTGAATCCCCAAATCCCACAGTCCCTGAATTCCTGAATCCCCAAATCCCACAGTGGGTGAGGTTCTGCATTCATGGAATGGGTTGGGTTGGAAGGAGCTGAAATCCCATCCAATCCCATCCAATTCCATGGGCAGGGACACCTTCCACTGTTCCGGGCTGTTCCAATCCCCTCCCAACACGGCCTTGGGCGCTTCCAGGGATGGGGAATCCACAGCTTCCCTGGCAATTCCATTCCAATCCATCCCCACCCTCACAGGCAGGGATCTCTTCCCCAGATCCCCCCCAAATCTCCCGTTTCCCCGCGGGAAGCCGCTCCCTGTGTCCCGCCATTCCCTGCTCACCCGCGTGGCTCCGGGCTTCCCAGAAATCTGCGGGAAGGAAACGGAAAGGGGAATTTCATGGATCTGTTGGGCAGCGATTTCAATGATTGCAATGAATGAAAGGAATTGATTGGACTGAAATGGGGCAATAAAATGGAATTTTTATCCCACTTACCCAACTCGGCTCGGAGTCGCTCTGGAAAGGAGAGAAATTCCAGTTATTGGCACTTCTTCACTGGGAGTTTTGCAGGTCAGACAACCCCAATCCACGGGAAATCCCGCCACACCAGGGGTTGGTATTTGAATTTTTGAATTCCAATTCAGCATAAAGAATTAGTGGGGTTTAATTAAAATTAAAGGGGTTTATATTTGTGGGTTTCAATGAAATTATCTGGGTTTTTATTTGTGGGGTTCTGTATAATTATATCTCATATAATAGATGGGATCTAATAATATATAGCCAAATATAGTAATAAAAAATAGAGTATGATATAATAACAACATTCTATTATATAGAAAATGCAACTATATCATTTATATGCAGTACATTAAATATAATGTATGGGGTAAATAACACCTCACTACTATGATATATAATATACATCTATTTTACATATTATGTGTAAGGTAGTGTATATAATATACTATTGTATATAATATAACAATATATAATACCATAATGCATTGTATTAAAATATATATTATATCACATACATTTAATGTAATATAACATAATATAATGCAATATAATAGAATAATATAATTATTGCATTATATTATATTATATTGTTATATTGTATAATTATTTTATATACTATATAATATATTATTTATATATATTATTGTCCTGGGTTGCAGTGTATTCTATTACCATCCCCATCAGCCGTTGAAATCAGCTGGGGCCGTGTTTCCTTGCCTCCTCCCCCCAGACTCTCTTGCTATTAATGGCCCATCATTGTCCTGCCGCATGACTCACAGATAACTCCCTCTGGACTATCATCTGTTAATGAGCCCAATCAACACCTGGCCTCATGACTCATTACCCCATTGTGAGATGCTCCACCCAGAGGGAGGAACCAAGCATCCCATCGTAGATATAATCTGGGACTCTGAACACCAGAGACACCCCCTTTCCACTTGATTTCCAGAGGACAGGAGCTACACAGCCACCATTGGACTTTCTGAGGAGGAGCAGCCCCTTTTCTACAGGATCACCGCTTCAGAGGGCTGCAGCCACCATTCTACCAGACTGCTGCCACCACCCTGCCTAACAGGGACTCAGGTTGTACCTTGACTCTGTCAGTTTGAACCAGTGTTTTCTTTAACATTTTTTTCCCTTTTCTTTAATTTCCATTAAATTGTTATTCTGACTTGGTGCCTCCCACTGGTTTGTTTTCAAACTAGTACGATTATACATATTATATATATATATATATAAAATAGATTTATATTTTATTTATCATAATTTATTTTCAGATTATATAACATTTTTAATATAAACATTTTAAGAATTATGTGTAATATGCATAATATATGATTACTATATAATAGAAATATAAAAATTCTATTTTCAGAATTTATGTTATGTGATATATTAATATATTATGTCTCTAAAATCTATATACTATAATACATGAATTATAATATATATTATAATACCTACAATATTATTGTAATACATACAATAATATGTAATATATAGAAATATATAGTTATATATAATGTATTACTATTTATTGAAGATATTACTGTATAATATATAGTAATAAATAATATATAAAATATGGAAATATAATATATATTATATATATTAAAATAATATATATTTATAATATATAAATTTATATTTTAATATATATATGATAGTATGTAATATATAATATATAATATAGTATACAATATATAATATATAACATATAAGACATAATATGCAACATATAATCCATCATATATAATAAGAAGAAAATAACACTCTCTCCTATGTTGTATATCCTATATAATAATGTATAATATGTAACACACATCACGTATAATATGAAATGTTTAATATTCAATTCACAAATATTCACTATATCACACGACATCAAACCTGCACCATGAGACGATGATATCGAATACATCACATCAAACCAGTCTCGCACACGACACCAACACAAAACAATCTCTTACCGAGTCTCTGATTTCTTTCCAGCTTTCCTGTGGAAAAACAACAACTTCCCTGAGCTCCGCGGGCCCTCGAGGGGCCGGTGCAGAGCTGAGACCCCCGGGCAGGAATTCCAACCCTGAGCAATCCCGGCAGCGCTTCGCCCTTTGGAATTGTTCCCGTGAGGAACGGGCGGGGTTCAATTCCCCAAAGCCAATGCCGGGATCGAATGCTGGGATTGGGTTGGGTGGGAAAGCCCCGGAGTTTAATTTCTGCCCTTTCAGCGGCTCTCGGAGCTGCTTGATAATTAATAGTGAGGGCATTAATATTAATTGCATTTGATTTGAATATAATTTACATAAATCGGAGAAATGGATTTACCTGCTTCGGCTGTCCTCCTCGAGAACTCTGAGTCCATCAACAAATGCCAGGAAAAAGGGAGAAAAATCCGTAAATTCCCGAGGGGCTCAATTCAGGAGTAAAATATTAAAATTTTTAAAAATTTAGTTCAGGATGAAAATTCAGGAGTGAAGTTAAATAATTAAATAAATAATTAAATAAATACTTGAACAAATTTAATTTAGGACCAAAGCTTAGAAGTACAAAATAATTAAATCTAATTCCGTAGTACAAAATAATTAAATCTAGTTCAGTAAAACGTAGGAGTAAAATTAATTATATTTCATTTAAGAGCAAAATTAATTTAATTTAATTTAATTTAGGTGAAAAAATGATGGGGATTTAAAGTATTTCTTTGTCCTCAATTATTAAAGCTCTGACAAGGAGTTTTACCGGAAAATAGGAAATGAATCAATTGGAAAATCAAACGATTAGAAAAGAAATCCATTGGAAAGAAATCCATTTGATTTTATCCTCATATAACGATCCGCATCTCTTTTTGGGACAAAACAGCACCCGGGAAGAATGAAAGGAGCAGGAGAATTGTTCTTACCCAGCTGTGCCTTCAAACCGTCTTTTTCTGAAATAATTGAGACATTAATTGATAAATTTCTGTTAAAATCTTTAATTGTGACGTGGTTTTGACCACTTTCTAGTCCCTCTTTTTTCAATAAACTTCAATAATATTTTTAAAAATTAATTAAATAAAAATCAGTAAATCAAAATGAAATGAAAATTCATACATAAGGATTAATTAAATAAAAGTTAGTAAGTAAAGAAAAATTACATGAAAATTAATTACATGAAGATTAATTAAATTAAATTAAATTAAATTAAATTAATCCTCCACCTCCCAAATCCACTTTCCAAAAATCCCGTTCTCAGCAGCTGGATCTCGGAATATCCCTTAGGCCCCTCAGGAAGAGCCCCAGACTTGTGTTATTTAGGGACTTCCAATAATTAGCGAGGAAATAAATTGAAAATAATTAATTAAGGAGGAAATAAACATGAATGAATTAAAGAGGGAATAAATTCCAGTTGAAATCATTGAGCTCCCAGCAGTGCCTCGGTGCTGTTCCCACAATTTTGTGGGGAATTGAGGCTGAAGAGCCAAAAATTTGGGGTGAAATTAAGCAAGAAATGGGTCGGGGAATCATTGGAAGGTTGAAACATAATAAAATGTTAGTAATTAACATATTGATGTTCAATATTTTAATTATGCAATATTTAATAATTTTGTAATGTAATTGTATGTTATAATATATAGCATATTATAGAACACAGTTGTGTACGTTTATATTTTATGTAATTATAGCTCATTTTATATAAATTAATACATAATTATACATTATAATACACTATATTATAGTCTACTCTATGGCATTCTATTCTAGATTAATTATATGAAGTAATTAATATATAATAAATACACGATCTATTAATTAATTATATATTAACATTCATATTAATGAATCATCGATAGCATTAGTTATATATTATATATTGAACATCATCTAGAAATATGTTAATATGTTAGGTATTTTAACTACGATGTGTTACAATCATAACGCCGTTGTTAATTCTATTAATTTATCATTTTTACTATTCCGCCATCCCGTCCCTTGGAGCGTCCCAACACTTTCAATATTTTATTCAATTATTTGATATCCATTATCTTTAGGGCGGCTGGAATGAATGGCCCTGCGAGATCTGCCCGAATTCGGGCGCCGTTGAGGGCTCAGCAAATCAAAGCTGCGACCAACGGCGCCCAAATCCCGCTGGGATTCCCATCCCAGCAGCCGGAACCCCTGGGATGAATCGTCTCTGATTCCCGGGAATCTTCACCTGTCCCCGCCTCCTTCCTCGAGCGCTCTGCAATCAGAGAGATCCAGGAGTAAATTATTGATCACGGCAAACATTTCTGTATTCCTACTGATTTCACATATTTGAATATTTTATTTATTTTCATCTTTGACATGGGTTTCTATTTTATATAATTGATATTCATATCTCAGGCAATAGATATTTATATAATCGATTTGTGTGTTGGAAGTTCTATTATGGCCTATTTCATATTGTGTATTATACATTTATTAGTGAAATATGAATAAAATATTTCTATATAGTTTATCTCAATATATTTTGCAAATGATATTTTATACGCACTCCATTTTTATATATTATTTTTATATATTTTATATATGATACATTATCTATTTCTATTATATTTTATAAATTTCCATTTCATATAAAATAGGCTTCTATAATAAATATATATAAATCCAGATATGCTTTTAATAATATTATTTTGCTCTATATTTGCACATTGTATAAAATAATTGTATTAGTTCTGAAACAAATTGATATATAATAGATAATATAATTATAATAATATATTATAATATATATTATATTATATATACTATATAGAAACTTATTCTATATTCTATATTATTATAATTATATATAAAATAATATCTATAATATATGTAATTGTTATATTATAATATAATATATATAAAAAGCATAATATATATAGTTGTTATAATATAATAATATAATAATAACCATAATAACAGCGTATTATAATGGTATTGTTTAATATAATAGATTATAATAACATCTTAGAATTGTATTATGAAATAGTTAATATCTACATTTATATATCATAAATCGATATAATAATAGAAATATATTGCAATATATTTACTATACGTATAATATAGTTCTTCTCTCTCTCACATATTTATTGTCTCATATTAAATATCTCATTTCCGTTTCTATTTAGGGGTTTTATGGCGTTTTTCCCTCCTCACCTGCTTTCCTGGTTTCCATAAAACTGCCTGGAAAAACAAACAATCCCCATTATTGTTTAACAAAAACCATCTTTCAAATATGATTCCAAATTCTCTCATTTTATAATGAAAAATGCATTCAAAATCCACAATCCCAGGAACTTCATTAATATTCTGTAAATATCCCATCATCCCGGTGTCCTGAATCCTGAATTTAATTCTCCATCCAATTAAATTTGTCCATCTCCCTCTCAATCCCACATTTCTGAATCTGATATGGAAATGTTTCTTTTAAGGTCATCAATAATAATAATACTTTTTACAATAATAAATAATAATAAAACTAATAAAGATAATAAAAACATAATAACTATTGTTAAAATTAATAATTAGAAGTGAAATAAAATATTTAAAATAGGAAAAAATTAAACTACATATTTAAAAATCAAATTTAAAACATTAAAATAAAAGAAATATATAAATATAAATATAATTAAGTGACATCTATTTTAAATACATTTATTTTTAATTTAAGGATTTCATTTGGATTTGGGCTTGTGGTGAATTAGAAGTGGGAATACTCACGTTTCATTTTATAAACTGCGGCCCCGAGAATTCCCAAATCCACACATAAAAAGATGAGGGAAGAGATCATCCAGGGGGATGTGGAAGGGAAGAAGGAATCTGGAGAACAGAAATGGAATTGTGAGATGAGGGAAAACAGGGATCTCCAGGTCACTGCAGGGTCCTGGGAATGTCCATGGGAATGTCCCAATCCCTCCCTCCCTCCTCGTGTCCAGGTCACTGCAGGATCTGTGTTCTCCCACTGGAATGTCCCAGTCCTTCCCTCTCCAAGCTAAAATGGATCTCGGATGCACCGGGACACAACGAGGGATTTCTTCCCACATTATTCATCTTCCCACAGGTCACCGGCCTGGGATTGGGGCTCTGGGATCTCTCCAAGGGCAATGGACAGCAGCCACCGCCCGATCCCGGCTGATCCCGAGGCCCAGGATCGTTCCGTGGTCAATGGAGACACAAGGGACAGCAGCCACCACCCGATCCCGGCTGATCCCGAGGCCCAGGATCGTTCCGTGGTCAGTGGAGACACAAGGGACAGCAGCCACCACCCGATCCCGGCTGATCCCGAGGCCCAGGATCGTTCCGTGGTCAATGGAGACACAAGGGACAGCAGCCACCACCCGATCCCGGCTGATCCCTCAGGGGTCACTCGCCTGCAATCCGGACTCGGGATTCCCGCATGGCGTTGAGCACCTCGTTGACCACCCTGCAGGACACTTCCCGGTCCGATCCCGGCTCCAGCCTCATGGAACTCACGACATCAAAGATGCCGGAAGAAGGGCCCGGAGTGCTCCGAGTGGTCACTTCCTCCGGCCGCGTCTGGCCTTGGCTGTCCTGCCAAACCACGGAGGGCGCTGGGAACCATCCCTGGGATCTGCAGGAGAGGCTGATGCCGTTCCCAGCGTGTCCATCCAGGAAAACCGAGGGCTCGGCACCCTGAGCTGCACAACGGGAAAAATCCAGCTCCAACAAAGGGCACACAAGGAATTCCCTCAGCAAACGGGATATTGGGAAGAAATTCTTTACTGGGAGGGCGGAGAGGGGCTGGAATGGAATTCCCAGAGGAGCTGTGGCTGCCCCATCTCTGGAATTGTCCAAGGCCAGCTTGGACAGGGCTTGGAACATCCTGGAATAACGGGAAGTGCCTCTGCCCATGGAAGGGGATGGAACAGGAGGAGCCAAAGGTCCTTCCCACCCAACCCATCCCGGGATTCTCTGGCTCATGGCAGGAAGTGTCCATGGATTTCTCCATGATAATGTGCAAATTAATCCGATTTCTAACTCTAATTCCCATTAAATTGCTGGGAAATGGCTCTTCCTCTCCATCCTGGTTCCAGCTGGGATGGAGTTAATTTCTCTGAGGAGCTGCCTCAGATTTGGGAATGATGCCAACCATCCATTGTTTTTCATGGCTTTTCTTTCTCTCTCTTTGTGTCATTTTCTTTCCCCTCCCAGTTTTTCCTGTTTTGATTTGGGTTGACTTCAGTTATTAAACTGTTCTTATCCCAACTCAGGAATCTTCCTTGGAATTCCTCCCTGCTCCCTCAAGGGAAGGGGAGGGAGGGGCCGGGAGGGGCTCAGCTGCCAATTGGGGTGAAACCATTAAAATCAGGGATTTTGACACCATTTCCTGTTCCATTTGTGTAACTTTCCCATCAATCCAAAGACACCTTTGGAATGACTTTGTTCTCTCCACAAAATGCTGGAATTTAGCTCAGGTAGGATCGCCCTGATGGGAAATTTGTTGCTGCGATAAAGTGGGATGACACCACGAGCAGGTGACAATTGGGATACTGGGTGGAAAATGGGACAGAATTTTCCAGCTCTTTCCCTTCCTGGACAGAAATTCTTCCCCTCGGAGATATTTGCATGGACTGATAGGATATTTTTATGGATTGATTGGATACCTGTATGGATTAGTGGGATATTTATACAGATTGATGGGATATTTGTACGGATCCATGAGATATCTGTATGGATTGATGGGATATTTCTATGGATCGATGGGATATCCGTATGGATTGATTAGATACTTGTATGGATTGGTGAGATATTTCTATGGATTGATATTTCGATGGATTGATGGGATATGTGTATGGATTGATGGGATATTTGTATGGATTGATGGGATACTTGTATGGATTGATGGGATATCCGTATGGATTGATGGGATACTTGTATGGATTGATGGGATATCTGTATGGATTGATATTTCTATGGATTGATAGGATACTTCTATGGATTGATGGGATATCTCTATGGATTGATATTTCTATGGATTGATGGGATATCTGTATGGATTGATGGGATATCTCTATGGATTGATATTTCTATGGATTGATGGGATATCTGTGTGGATTGATGGGATATCTGTATGGATTGATGGGATATCCGTATGGATTGATGGGATCCCCACCCAACCTTCCCTTCTCCAGGTTACCAGGCCCAGCTCCCCCAGTCTCTCCTCATCCAGACCCCTCCTCATCCTTGCGCACCCTCTCCAGTCGATCCCTGTCTTTCCTGAATCCTGGAATCCAAAACTGAACTTCCTGAGCCAAATTGTGGCCGGGACAGACCCCAGATTTACCTGAGACTCAACGAATCACCTCTAGGAAAACAAGGATGGGAACAGTCGGAATGTGGACCCGCGTTGTTCCACAGCTTGGTAAGAAATCCATAACCCAAATATCCCGGGGAAATTCCCGGGGATGCCTCTGACTTCATGGGAAAAAGCAGGAATTGCTTCCCTGGCACCCACCTGCCACATCCAGGTCCACCATGACCTGGTCGTACCAGTTCTCTAGGAAGACGCTACAGGTGTATTTCCCTTGGTCTGAGGGACGGACATTCTTCAGGAGAAGGGACAGATTTCCCCGCTGGAATTCCGATGGGAAAAACTCCGTCCTGCCCCGATAGCCCTCAAACTCCAGAATTGGATTTTGAGGATTTTTCCCATCAAAAGTGGCCATGGCACTTTCTGTGAAGCTCCCAGAGAAGATCCACTGGATGGAAAGTTTCTCGGGGATTATTCTGCCTTGTAACTGGCAGGGCAGGACGGCTCCATCCCCGACGACTCCAAGGACGGGGCTGTCAGGAGGAATTATGCTGTACTGGCCTGCGAGGAGAGAGAGATGGGAAAATTGCCCATGCTGGGATCATCCAGCCCTGGAATGGTTTGGGTTGGAAGGGACCTTGAACGGCCTTGGGAGTTGGTGCTTATCAAAGTTCCCATCAGCGCTTCCTGTGGGAAACTGGGATGTGGGAATGGCAGGAAAACGAGCTGGGAGAACAAACAGATTTAGGCTGGGAATGAATTCCCTTCCTAAATAAAATTGGGATTGGGACAGAACCAGGGATTACCTGTGACCCCGGGAATGATCTGCAGGAAAACAAGGATGGGAAGAGTCACTGCCGGCCGGAATCTGGATCCCATCGTTCTGCAGCTCAGGAAGACATCAATAACCCAAATATCCAGGGAAAATCTCACCAGGCTCCTGCCAAGCACAGACACACAACGGGAAGAGGGAATCAAACCAGAGCCGTTGGTTTCTCTGCATTTATGGGGAAATCCTCCAAGGTGTTTCAGCCCCTTTGAGGGAAATCAAGAAAAGGGCAGGAACAGCTGTTTGTAATGAAATTCCGGCAGTTGAGTTGTGATTCTCAGACTAAATCCAAGCCCAGGCACATGTGGATAACCTCGGGCAGGGGACAAATGGAGGCAGAATTCCTAAGGAACAGGAGTTTGCTTTCAAATGGTCATTCCAGGCCCATCCATTTGGGATTGTTGAGGTTGGAAAAGGCCTCCAAGGCCACCGAGTCCAACCTGTGCCTGATCCCCACCCTGTCACCAGCCCAGAGCTCCAAGTGCTGTGCCCAGTCCTTCCTTGGACACCTCCAGGGGTGGGGACTCCACCATTCCCTGGGCAGCCCCTTCCAAGCCTTTCCAGGAAGAAATTCCTCCTGAAGTCCAGCCGGACCCTCCCCTGGCACAGCCTGAGGCCGTTTCCTCTCATCCCAACCCTTGTTCCCTGGGAGCTGATCCCAACCTGCCCCTGGCTGCCCCCCCGTCAGGGAGTTGTGGGGAGCCTGAAGGTCCCCGCCGAGCCTCCTTTTCTCTGGGATGAGCCCCCCCAGCTCCCTCAGGAGTTCTCCAAACCCTTCCCAATCTTTGCTCCCGGCTCTGAACACACTCCAGCTCCTCCAAGTCCATCCTGTAACTGGAGAGCCCAGAACAGAGCCCAGAATTGCAGCTGGAGAGTGCCCAGTGACGAGCAGAGTGGGACAATCCCTGTCCTGCTCCTGCTGCCGCACTGTTCCCCATCCCAGCCAGGTGCCCACCTGGACACACCTGAGCTCATCCAGCTGCTGCCAAAAAAAAACCACTCTCCAAAGAAAAAGGCTAAGAATTAATTTAAATAGAGTAAACCAAAATAAATTCCATAGAAACAATAATCAGTATTTCCATGGCTCAATCCATCAATAAAGGTCCCAAATCCCAGTTACAGGTTTGTTTTAGGCATGAGCAGATTGTTAGATTCATTCGATTAAGGCAGCAAAGAAATTAAAATGAAAGGATCTTTAACAACTTCCCTTAAAACCACCCACAAATACCAGGAATTCCCACCGAGGCAAAAAGAAATTCCAACCTGGAATCGTTCCCGGGGGGATATCAAGAACAAACCACCAGCTCAGTGTTCTCCAAAAAACCCCTCAGCGTGGACATTTCTCTTCCAGCCAGGCTTACCTGAACAGCCAGATCCCGAATATCCGTGTTAAATTCCACGTGGATTATGGAATTGGGGAATTTCTTTATTCCCTGGACACGGATCTTTTCCACATCCGTGAGGGGACAGACTCCACAAGTTCCTGCACTCGATCCTGGAAGTCTTGAAAAGGGACTTTGACCACGAAAGGCTTTTTCTCTCTCAGATGCAACATTCCAGCCAATCCCGACAGGTTCCATTTGGGACACACCTTGATCCAAAGGGCGGCAGGAAAAGGTTTCAAACCCTCGGCTCCTGGGCAGGGCAGCTCCTTTTCCAACCTGGTTTTCCAACATCTGGAAAACAGCAGGAATGGGAGCTGGAGAATCCCAACTCGGGGGTGGAGGGTCCCAGTGGGAGGACTCAGAGCTAAAATCGGGAATACACAACACAGAGCCCAGGGGGGAATCCACGGCTATGGAAAAATCTGTGGGATTTAGAGCTTTAAAGTTCCAAGATTTTCCAGGTTTGGTTATTCCTGCACCAGTTTTATTTCTGGATTAGGAAGAGGGGAGGAATCAGGATTCGCAGGGAGCTGGAAAATGATTTGATTTGCGAGATTCCCACCCTTCAGGACTGATTAGCAAGGCCAAATTTGGGGATTTCTGGTGATTCTAGCAGGGATCAAACACAGCCAGGACCCAAAACCTCAACTTTCAACAAGGTTTCCAGGGAAGCCGGGACTGGGTTTCCTCAGATAAATGTCATGGTTTTATCACCTCCTGGATGCATCTCTTGGAATTCTCCCAATCCAAGGAAATTCAGGGCTGGCGTCACCGGAAGATTTTCCCTCTCCACACTGAGGACCATCCTGTAAATCCACGGCATTCATGGAATGCTGAGTCCTGGCTGCTGGTGGGAGATCAGAACCAGCTGCTTTCTGATCCTTTGTGGGGCTTTTCCTCAAAACTATTCCAAACATATTCCAAAAACATATTCCAAGTCAGCCACAGCTTTTCTGGGAAAGATGTGCCAGGGCCTCCCCACCCTCATAGGGAGGACTTTTTTTTCAGGTGTGGAACCTTTTCCCTCTTTTTTCCTCCCCCCCTTTTTTGTTTTGAGATAAATCAACGAATTTTTATTAATTTTATTTTTATTATTTTTATTTTATTGTGTTGTATTTTATTACTTTTTAAAAATTGATATAGTGATTTAATTAATAGATAAATTCATATCAGTACATTTTCCATGGCAAAAGATGGTGGAAAAACACCACGAAAAACTTTGCCCCTCTCCCCCCCCCCAAAGACTCCCACACCCCCCCCCCCCAAAAAAAAAAAGGAATAACCCCAAACCAACCTTGGAATTTCCATGACAAAAAGGAAGAAAACCAGGATAATACCCAACACCATTCCCAGGGAAAAAGAAATCCCAAACCGAGCATGGTGTCATCCCACCGCTCATAAAAACTCTGTGATTTCCCTTTTTTCCCAGAATTTTTGGTCCACGGAACTCTTTTCCCCGCCTTGTTCCCACTAAACCCTGGCAGAGCAGGGAATGGTTTCCCACGGGAGGATGAGGAGGAACATTCCAACCTCTCCCAGCTCCGGGGCGAGGACTCGGGAAGCAGAAAGGGATTTTCCGGACCTTTTTCCGAGCTGCTCCGTCCAATCCCCTCCGGCTCCACCGGAAAACGCCGATCTCAGCTTCCAGTGGCCATAAAACCCGAGGACAAAGGTTGATCCCAGCCGCATCCCCGAGGAGCTGCCAGGTCCCTCCTGCTCAGGTAAGGAATTCCACATTGGAAAAACCCCCTGAACTAATTGGGATTAATTAATTGAACTGGAATAAATTCATTTAATGGAAATAAGTTAATTGTTTTCACGGATAGGGAGGAATCTGGGCCGTTGTCGCCTTTTTCCCATGGGAATTCGTCTCCCTGGCACTGCTTGGATTTATCCGTGATTTGAGACATGGAGGAAAACACAGGAAATCCCAGGAAATTAGGATTCAATCCCAATTGAATCCCAGCTCGCTGCTCAGTTTCATTATTTATCTTCACCCGGAGCGGGATTGGCAGGGAAATCCTTGGAGCCACATCCATGAAATCACAGAATTCCATTTAAAAACAGCGGGATCAAGATCCTGCTGCTCCTGTGAATTGCTCCAGGAGGTTTCGGGAATGGTTTTGCCGATAAAATGATTGGATTTGGTGATTGGAAAGGTCTTTTCCAAGTTGGGCAATTCCATGATTCTACGGAAAGGCGGGATAATATAAAATTATAATATCAAAATATGATATTGAAATATAAATGATTGTAATAATTATAATAAAATCATTATAGATAGAATTATATTTAAATGATATATAGAATTATAGTTATAACATTCTATATTATATATAGAATTATGTCGGAGTATAATTATTATACTGTGTGTTATTGCACTATAAATTATCTGTAATTATTGTTAAATTATTGATTAGAATTATTATAGCATATATTATTTATTACAAAAATAAATATTATATATAAAAATAGATTATTTTCGTATATAATAAATATAATAATTCTAATGAAATAATATCTATTTATATATTTTAAATATAGAATATATTAAAATAATAAAATACAATGACAAAATAGAATGTTAAATTATAATATCAAAATAGAATCCCTGAATATATCCAAATATATCAAAATAAAGTTTAAAAATACAATATCAAAATATAATCCCAAAATATAGTGTGAGAATATAATATTAAATATGACATAAAAATGGAATCTGAAATACAGTATTGAAATAGAATGTTAAAATAGAGTATTTAAAAAATATAAGAATATTGTAATAATATATAAGGTTAAAGAATGATATCAAAATAACATCCAAATAAAATCTCAAAGTAATATAAAAAGCTAATATAAAAATATAAAAATACCAAAAAAATTTTTAAAAAATATATAAAATATAAAATCTAATAGCAAAATCTGATTACTAAAGATAATATTAAAATATATCAGAATGTAGTATTAAAATGTAGAATAGACTATCAAAATACAGAAATAAAATATTAATATAATATTAATTACAGAATATCATGTTAACGTATAATATGGAATGTGGCATCAACACAGAGTATCAAAATACGATCTTAAAATTGAATATTAAAATATCACCCCAAAATCGGGTATTAAATTCTGATATCAGAATTCCAAAAATCAAAATAATACCAAAACCCCACCAAAATCTGATAACAAAATAACATCCGAACATCCCACAAAATGCTTGGAATTTCTCAGGGAAAGGGAAAAAATGGGAATGGAACGTCCGGAAAACCGAGGGCGGATTTACTGGGTGGATTTAAATTGCACAGGGAGCTGAGGAAAGGAGAATTCCCGGAATCCCGTTT
The DNA here is from genome assembly GCF_965178545.1 of Coloeus monedula. Classification (NCBI taxonomy): domain Eukaryota; kingdom Metazoa; phylum Chordata; class Aves; order Passeriformes; family Corvidae; genus Coloeus; species Coloeus monedula. The sequence continues at coordinate 1,586,673 of NC_138814.1, read as the reverse complement.
TCCATCATCCTTCACGGATCATATTCCCTGTTTTTTCCCCTCTCCATTCTCTCCTTGTTTCCAATTGGGAAGGGACCGAAGGAATCCTGCGGGAGACCCCCCGGCAGTGCCGGTTCCGGAGGGGAGGAGGAGCAGGGAGCCGGGATATCCATGGATTCCCGGCTCTGGTGGCTGGCGGTGCTCCCAGTCCTGGCATTCCGGCGCGGATCCCACCTGGCTGCAGGTGAGGGCAGTTCCATTTGGGATCTATTCCCATAAAACAGGCGATTTCTGCTCCAAATCGTGAATTAAAACCTAATGAGGACACAGAATTTAACTTGGAAAGGGCTCCTTTTCCAGAGGGTGGTCGTGGCTGGAGCAGCTCCACAGGGAACTGGCAGCGGCTCCGAACATTCCGGTGCTTGCGGAGCACTGGGACAACGCTCCCAGGGATTGTTGGGATTGTCCTGTGCGGGGCCAAGAGTTGGACTCCAATCCTCTTCCAGCTCAGGGCATTCCATGATTTTATCACTTGGGTCTCAATCCCGTGCTGGGAGAACCTCTGGGAATCAGGGCGGGATGTCCAAGGAACACCTCACGTATCCTTGGGAATCTGAGAGCTCCCACATCTCCCAGCACCGTAAGGATGAATTCCAGGCCCTGGGACATTCCAAACCTTCCTGGGAACCGGTGTTGGGGCAGTCAATTCCCACCTGGAATTTTCTGGAGGTAAATCCTGGGTGTGAACTTTTATTTTGGATGGAATTTGCCATTTCCATCCATTTTCCAGGGTTCTCCAAGACTTGAATGGCCAAGAAATTGAGTTATCGTTCAAAACACTGAAGGATAAATCCATGAGCACCACATCCCCATTTTTTTGGTTTTCCTCTGGGTTCCTCTCTTGTTGAGGGTGGAATTGGTCCCATTGGTCACCCGATGAAATTCCATGGAAAACCCAACCTGGAAAACCCGAACCAATTCCCCTTTTACCCTAAAACAGGCGGATTCCTGAGCGCTCCCAAAACTTCTGTCCTCGGAATCATCGGGGACAGGGTGGTCCTGCCCTGCCAGGTGGGATCTGCTCCCGTTCCCGAGGATTTCTCCATCCGGTGGACATTCCACGGCCAATCCCAGCGGATCCCCGTGAGCAGCTATGATGGGAAGGATCGAAGGGAGGAGCCGCATGAGCGATATCAGGGCCGGGCGGAATTTTTCCACAGGGACTTCCGAGCTGGGAACATGTCCCTGCTCCTGAGGAACGTCCAGAGCTCCGACCAGGGATCCTACAGCTGCGAGGTCTCATTCCAGGATGTGTCCCGGGAAGTGCTGGTGGAGCTGGAAGTGGCAGGTCGGTGCCATTCCCTCTGGTTTCCTTCACTGCACAAAACTGGGCAGATATTTAAAATATTGTTAAAATATTGTTATAAATGCTAATATTTTTTATATTTAAAAATGTCTATTTTTATATAATATTTTGTTAAATTGTTTCAGTTTTATTTTAATTTTTATTATAATTTTTTTCTTATTTTTATTTTTATTACAATTTTTATTTTTATTTTTAATTTTTATTATAATTTTTATTATAATTGTATTATCATTTTTATTATAATTTTTATTTGTATTTGTATTTGTATTATAATTTTTAAATTATTTTTATTTTTATATATTTTTAATACATATTTTTTATATTTGACATCTTATATGTTGTGTAATACAAATATTTTATAAGAATACATAAATACATTATTATACAAACATCTATTATATGGACATAGTAATTATACAACACAAATATTCTCATCTATAATATTATAAAAATATATTCATTTTTAATATTAATTATTAATAATAATTTCTATAATGTCTATATTAATTTATAATATAGAAATAAAGATATACGTATTGTATATTCTATTCTATTCTATTTAGTGTATTTATACGTTATAAATACAATTATAAATACAATTATAAATATATTACAACATATGCTATAAAATATACTATATAATATATATCATATATATGAAAACATAAATAAGTAGTATTTATCTACTGTATTTTGCAAATATAAAATTATATACTAGAAATAGTATATTATTTTATGTTTATACTTATGTTCATATTTATACGTTTATAATTCTATATTATGTAGTTTATGTCTATATTTTTATCTTTAATAGTTTTACATTTTGTATCTTTTCTATATTTATTTAATATATTTGATATATTTTAAATATATTTAAATCTTTTATACATTTTATATATTTTGTACATTTTATATATTTTATATATTTGCTTCTACAATTTTTTCATTTCCTAAATTCTACAAAATCCGGGGAAATTCCACTCCCAAATCCATCCCAGGACCACCCCCACCCTTCCATCCACTTCCGGATTCTCCATTAAATCCCCTCATTCCCAAGGACATTCTCAGAGCCAATGACCACTGAGAACCTCCAGCCCCCCTGGATCAAATCCCGGAAAATCCTCCAAGACTTTCCAACTCCTTGGTGAAAAGTCGAGTTCTAGAAAACCCCAATTTAATGGGATTGAAACAGAAATTCCTCTGCTTTTCCACATCCATTGGGGAGGCTCCATCCATGATTCTCCAGAAAACAGGACCTGGGCAATTTCTCAGTGGGAGGAATCGCTGAGTTCCAGAAAACCCAAATTTAACGGGATTGAAACGGAAAATTTGTCCATTTTTCCACAACCATGGAGAGAATCCATCCATGATCCGGTGGAGCCCCCAGAAACAAACAGAATCGTTGACTTCCAGGAAACTTCTATTTAATAGGATTGAAATGGAAAATTCCTCTGTTTTTCCTCTGCTGTCAGAGAGGCTCCATCCGTGATCCCGCGGCGGCAACTCCTCAATGAACGGAACCGTTGAGTTCCAGAAAACCCGAATTTAACGGGATTGAAATGGAAAATTCCTCTGTTTTTCCTCTGCTGACAGAGAGGCTCCGTCCGTGATCCCGCAGCGGCAGCTCCTCAATGAACGGAACCGTTGAGTTCCAGAAAACCCAAATTTAACAGGATTGAAATGGAAAATTCCTCTGCTTTTCCACAGCTGTGGAGAGGCTCTGTCCGTGATCCTGCAGAGTCCCGAAAAACGGGACCTCAGCAACTTCTCCATGGAAGGAATCACTGAGTTCCAGAAAACCCAAATTTAACGGGATTGAAATGGAAAATTCCTCTGTTTATCCTCTGCTGTCAGAGAGGCTCCGTCCGTGATCCCGCAGCGGCAGCTCCTCAATGAACGGAACCGCTGAGTTCCAGAAAACCCAAATTTAACGGGATTGAAATGGAAAATTCCTCTGTTTTTCCACAGCCATTGGAGAAGCTCCGTCCGTGATCCTGCGGAGCCCCGAGAAGCAGGACCTGGGCCTCTCCTGCCGCGCCTCCGGGTGGTTCCCGCGGCCGGAGCTGCTCTGGCTGGACAGACACGGAAAGGTCCGGAGGGAGTCAATGACCACAACGGCCACGGTGACCCCCGGGGGCCTCTTCAGCGTCGAGGCTTCCCTGAGGATCCAGCCCGGATCCGACCTGGAAATCTCCTGCCGGATCCTCAACCGCCGGCTCAGTGCCTCCCGCGAGTCCCGGATCCGCATCCATGGTGGGCGCCGGGAAAAAATTCCCAGAAGAAATTCCCGGGGCAGTTATTCCGCTCCTGGTTTAATTTGACTTTTCCTAATTAGTTGAGTCCAAAGGGTTGGAATTCTTTAATTTTATTGATTATCATTTGTTAATCGAAGTATTTAATTTAGTTTTTGCTAATGAGCAGCTTCAGTTGAACCCAAATGATTGAAGTCACAAATTTTGTTGATTATCATTGATTGATTTTTTAAATTTAATTTGATTTTTGCTGATTAGCAATTCCTGTCAAAGTATTTAATTTTACTGATTGTCATTGGTTGATTGATTGAATTTGGTTTTTGCTAATTGGCAGTTCCAGCTGGACCCAAAGCACTGGAAATCTTTAATTTTATTTATCATTATTTATACATTTGTTGATTTTATTCTATTTTATCTTTGCAAATTAGCAGGACTTGTTGAAGTCCTTAATTTGATTTAATTTTAATTGAATATTTTTCTATTCATATTTTATTTTCTATGCTTATTTTTATTTTTACTTTTTATTTTTATATATATTTTACCTTCATATTTTATTTTAAAATTTTATTTATTAGCATAATTTATTGATTGATTTAATTAGAAATACAACTTCCCCATCTCCCACCTCCGCCTGTGTTTTGTCTCCTAATTTACCACTGCCTTTGTGATTTATTCATTAATAGAAGGCTTAATCATCAATAAAATATCTAATAATAAATGGAATAGCCAATCTTTAAATCATTTATGGAACAGCCAATACTTAATTGAATATTTGAGCCTTAATCAAATACTTAATCCTGAAATCATTATTAGAATATTTAATAATTATTGGCCATTTTAAGAATTAATTAATTAATTGACTATTTATTAATTGATACACTCTTTAATCCTTAACTGACTATTTAATCCTTAAATCATTAATATAATATTTAATAGCTGTTGGAGAATTGAATCTTTAAATAATTAGCAAAGTATTTAATCCTTAACAGAATGTTTAATCATTAAATCGTTAATAGAATATGTAACAGTTAATGGGAAATTCAAACCTTAAATAACCAATCCAATATTTAATCCTTAATAGAGTATTTCATCTTAAACCATTAATCTTATATTTAATCATTAATGGAAAATTAAAGCCTTAAATAATTAACAAAATATTGAATGCTTATTTGAATATTTCGGCCTTAAATCGTTAACAGAATATTCAGTAATTAATAGGATATTTAATCTTCCACCAATTGACGGAATCTCGCTGGTTTTCCCTCGTTTTCCCAGACGTTTTCCTCCCCTCCATCTCCCAGTGGCTGCGGATTTTCCTGGCGGTTTTGTTCCTCAACATGGCCCTGATTTCCATCGTTTTCTGCCAGATCCGGGGTGAGTTCCGGCTTCGGATCCCATTGGAAAATCCCACCAGAATCTGAGGAAAATCACCCGTGGTTAAAGGCGAAATCCGGGAAAAGGAGCCCAATTTCCCTACAAAAACATGGAATAAAAAGGAATTTTTGTTCTTTTTTTTACCCAGGGAGCAACAAGAGAACCGTGGGCGCAGGTGAGGTTGTTAATTATTAATTAGTGATCACCAACGGTATAATTGCAATTTATTTTTATGTCCCTGCTATAATTATAACAACGTAAAATGAAAATTATTAATGATTTGATTTAATATTTAATATTTATTTAAAATATTTATTTAAAATACATTAAATATATTTAATATTTATTATTTACGTCAAAACGTGAAATAGTAAATATAAGATATTACCCATATTAATGGAAATATTAAATACCAAATAACAAACGCACGATTTTATTACATATTATTAAAATAGAAAATGTAGAAATATAAAATACCATAAAATCTTGAAAATATGAAATATGAAATAAGCAATACCAGGTTTTATTAAATCTTATTAAAATATAAATATCTGGAAATATAAAAGACTCTAAAATCTTGGAAATATTCAATATATTAATACGTTTATTAGAGAGATCTATTGAATATGTAAGTTCAGATATTAATTATTATCAAACAGTAGTTTAAAAATCTTTCGGAATTAAATAATTTAAAATTTTTTCGGTTTTCAAGGAAAAGCAAAGCTGGAAACGGAAGAAGGTAAAAATCCTCTGTGTTCGAAATGAGGGAGCGATGGAAATTCTGGGAATTCTCTCTGTTATTTAACACACAAAGTTTAAAACCCAGCGTGAATTTCAGTCTTCTTTCTGCTGTAGTTCCTAATATTTTACAATTTCAAAGTTGACAATTTAAAAATTGGAAAATTTCCTCATTTTTTTACAATCATGTTTTTGCTCAAGTCGGTCATTTTTTTTTAATTTGAAAATTCACCGATTGAAAACTTCCACTTTAAAAATGACCCAATTTTAAAATGTTCAAATTACCAATATTTTACAATTTTAGTTTTGCTCTTTCTGTTCTGACAGTTGAAAAGTTATAAAATCGACCTATTTTTTTGCAAATGTCTTTTTGCTCAAATTAGAATGAAAAAATAATGTACAAAATATTATGTTAAAAATATAAAATATTATTAATCAATATATGAATTATTGAATCTGATAAATCCCATCTATTAAATAAAATGAAGTTCAAAAAGTTTGATACTTCCACGGATTAAATAATTAATTGCAAATAATCAAAAAATGCCCTTTCAATATGATCAGGGTTCCTGATTTGGGATTTTTTGGGTGCCAAAATCCTGCATTTTCTATTCCAGAGAAAAAGAAAGTGAAGTCGGTGCTGGGTGAGTCCTTCTCTTCCCTTTTTTCCCCCTTTTTTCCCCTTTTTCCCATTTTTTCCCCCCTTTTCCCCCTTTTCCCCTCTTTTATCCCCTTTTTATCCTTTTTCCCCTTTTTTCCCCCCTTTCCCCCCTTTTCCCCCTTTTTTCCTCCTTTCCCCCCCTTTTCCCTTTTTCCCCTTTTCCCCTCTTTTATCCCCTTTTTCCCCCTTTTTCCCCTTTTCCCCCATATCCCCCCTCTTTCCCCGCTTCCCCCCTTTTCCCCCTTTTTCCGTCTTTTTTCCCATTTTTTCCCCCTTTTCCCCCTTTTTTCTCCCTTCCCGCCTTCTTCTCCTTTTTCCCCCCTTTTTCCCCTTTTTTCCTCCTTTCACCCCCTTTTCCCTTTTCCCACGTTTTTCCCCTTTTTATCCCCTTTTTATTCCCTTTTTTCCCCTCTTTCCCCCTTTTCCCCTTCTTTCCCCCTTTTCCCCCTTTTCCCCCTTCTTTCCCCTTTTTCCCCCTTTTCCCCCTTCTTTCCCCGCTTCCCCCCCTTTCCCCCCTTTTTTCCCCCTTTTTCCCTTTTTTCCCCTTTTTCCCCCTTTCCCCCCTTTTTCTCCTTTTCCCCCCCCTTTTCCCCTTTTTTCCCCCCTTTTCCCCCTTTTTTCCTCCTTTCCCCCCTTTTTTCCTTTTCCCACTTTTTTCCCCTTTTTATCCCCTTTTTATCCCCTTTCTATCCCCTTTTTTCCCCTTTTTCCCCTTTTCCCCCCTTTTGTCTCCTTTTTTCCCCTTTCCCCCTTTTTCCCTCTTTTTCCCCCTTCTTCCCCCTTTTTTTTCCCTTTTTTCCCCCTTTTATCACCTCCCCCCCCTTTTCTCCCTTTTCCCCCCCATTTTTCCCCTTTTTTCCCCTTTTTTCCCCTTTCCCCCCCCTTTTCCCCCTTCCCTTTGGACAGGAACCGACAAACAATATTAATAATAAATATTAACAAGCACTATTAATAACAATTAATAACCATTATTAAATTAGTATTTCTCCCTGTTATTCCTTTGATTCCCCGATCCGGAATCCCCAGATGGAGAGAAAGCCAAGAAACGAGCGGGTAAATCCCATTTGCTTAAAATATTCCTTGGGAATGGGCGGGGTGCTCAGGGAAAACCATCCCCTGCTTAATCAGCTTAATTTTAATTAGAAGCGATTAATTAGAGGGCCCAATCCCATCTCTCCAAGCTCTCTTCTCTCCCTTGGGGTTCCATGGAATTTCGGTTGGAAAAATCCCCTGAAATCACGGAATCCAACCCCAAATCTCCTTCCACCCCCACATCCCTCAGCACATCCCACCTGGAATTCCCCGGGACCAAAACTCCCTCCCCTTTCCTCCCATTTTTGGGGAAAAATCTGTAATTCCTTAAATCCTGACATTTGATGGTGGAAATTTCCCACCTCCATTCCCAAAAGGAATAACCGCTCCAATTCCAATGCCTTCCTCGCTGATATTTTCATTTTTCCGTGGAGTTTTCCCATCACTCATTCCCTGCTTTTCCTTTCCAGCAAAAATCCAATTCAAGAAACGCTTCGGTAAGAAAATGCGATTTCCATAAATTTGCATTTTGCCCCAAGTTTATTAAAAATAAGATCGGAATCCACGTTATCCCTGGATTTAGAGCTAATTAATCCAGGGAAATACCCGCCCATGGAGAGGAATTTCCTGTTACTCCCCACTTGGGGGTTCTGATGGGAAAAACTGGGGAAAAAAGTGGGAAAATCCAACAAAACTAATGGGAATATCTTCTCCTTTCAGGTCAGATGAAAGCTGAGCTGGGTAAGTGCTGAAACCCACGGGAATATGCAAATTCCTGGGATTTGGGGGGGATGAAATCAGAATTTTGGGGGGCCAAAATACTTCCGGTCCAGGAAGTATCGAATTCCCCTATAAAAACCGGAATTCCGTTCTTCTTCTCGTAGATTTCTGGGAAGCCCGGAGCCACGCGGGTGAGCTGGAAAGGCGGGAATGTGCCGTGGATAACAGGGATCAAGACTGGGATGTGGGATAAGGGGTTGCTGGAAGGTGTCCAAGTCTGGGGTGGGACTGGGACATGATTCCAGGTGGGATGGATGGAAGGAAAAAGAGGGAATTGTGTCCGGAGGAAGGATCCAGCTGGGAGAGCTCTGGGAGACCCCTCTGGGATCCCTTCCAACCTCACCCACTCTGGAGATTCAGGGATTCGGGGATTCGGGAATTCAGGGGTTCAGGGGTTCAGGAATTTGGAGATTCAGGGATTCGGGAATTTGGGGATTCAGGGGTTCGGGAATTTGGGGATTCAGGGGTTCGGGAATTCAGGGATTCAGGAATTCAGGGATTCAGGGGTTCGGGAATTTGGGGATTCAGGGATTCGGGAATTCGGGGATTCAGGGATTCGGGAATTCGGGGATTCAGGGGTTCAGGAATTCGGGGATTCAGGGGTTCGGGGATTCAGGGATTCGGGAATTTCGGGATTCAGGGGTTCGGGAATTCGGGGATTCAGGGGTTCAAGAATTCGGGGATTCAGAGTTTCGGGAATTCGGGGATTCAGGGATTCGGGAATTTCAGGATTCAGGGATTCAGGTGTCTCGGTTTTGAAAGACAGGTGTCTGCTAAGGAAGGCAGAAGCCCCCTTGAAGTGGCAGATATAACCCCTTTTCCCTCCAAGTTATTATATTTTGAAATCAAGGTCCTTTAGGCAAAGATGTGGGAAATAGGAATAACAGTTCTTTACTATCATATATCTATATGTGTATAACCAGTCAAACAAGCAACAATAACTCTGGCAGTAACAGCAAACAATCCCAAACCCAGTGCCAGCCTTCTCGGCTGTCGGGCCCTTTCCCCTCGGGTGCAGTTCCGCTCGCAGCCGGCAGGGGCGCTGGCGGCTCCCGGTGAGCAGGGCAGGTGCGATGGTTCCCCCGCGGCTGCAGGGGGCGCTCCGGAGCGAGCTCGGGGAGCACGCGGCACTGGCGGCCTGGGATCCCGGGAAGGGAAGGAACAAAGGCTTCACAAACCCCTGGGCAGCCGATCCCGGACTCTCAGGAGCAGCAGGCTGGAGCGGCAGGCTAGAGCGGCAGGCTGGAGCAGCAGGGACGAACGCAAATCCCGGGTGGCAGGCGAGATGTATCCAGATGGGAGAACCCCCACGGATGCCCAGGCAGGCAGGGCGAGCAGGGCTACAGCGTAGCGAAAACTCGAAGCAGCAGCAGTGGGGCAGGGCAGCCACAGCTCGGCCTCCAGCAGGGCAGGGAAAGCGGCTTTTGGGGTCCCGGCGTTGTTTCCAGCAGGAAGAGAAGAACGGCCAAAAAGAAAGAAGCAGCAGCTCCTTTCTCTGCAGCTTCTCTCTCCGGACGCTCAGAGCAAACTGACCCCACACCCAGGTGTAGACAAAAGGAGTAGCCAGGCCCGCTCCACTCCCTTTTTTGTCTTTCTTAAGTACAGCTATTTGTCCCCTAGCAACATGCATATGGGAGAAAATTCCTTTAACAGAAAAAAAAAAACCTAAGACTAAACTAAAACCCCAACATTATCCACCCCGAATTTTTTCCCATACTAACATGTTACATGAAACTTAACTTTTTTTTTTTTCTTAACCATATAAATCTATGCATTACCCAAATTATATACAAATATACATGCTGATAGTGATACAAGTACAGAGCCATGGGTAGTTCACCCTAAAACAAGGTCCCCTTGAGGTAAGCATCGGGTCTCTCCATCCTTTTGCATCACCCACCAGGTGCAACCTGGTCCCTGAGCAAAAACGACCCCATGGATGGGTTTGTCTTTGCTCAAGGCAGACTTTACCCAAACAGTTTTTCCAAGCATACCTCTCATGTGCACCACTGGAACCTTATCCCCGTCTGTTGTTTGTAGGGGTTCGGATTGGGCAGGGCCTGCTCGGCTGGTGGAGCCTCGGGTGTTAACTAACCAGGTGGCTCTTGCTAAATGCATCTCCCAGTTTTTTAAAGTTCCCCCACCCAGTGCCTTCAAGGTGGTTTTAAGCAATCCATTACACCACTCAACCTTCCCAGCTGCTGGTGCATGGTAAGGGATGTGGTACACCCACTCAATGCCATGTTCTCTAGCCCAGGTGTTTATAAGGCTGTTCTTGAGATGAGTCCCATTGTCAGACTCAATTCTCTCAGGGGTGCCATGCCTCCAAAGGACTTGCTTTTCCAGGCCCAGGATGGTGTTCCGGGCAGTAGCGTGAGGCACAGGGTAGGTCTCCAGCCATCCAGTGGTGGCTTCTACCATTGTGAGCACACAGCACTTGCCTTGGCGGGTTTGAGGCAGTGTGATGTAATCAATCTGCCAGGCCTCCCCATACTTGTATTTGGACCATCGCCCACCATACCACAGGGGCTTCACCCGCTTGGCCTGCTTGATCGCAGCACATGTCTCACAATCATGGATAACCTGGGAGATACTGTCCATGGTTAGATCCACCCCTCGGTCTCGTGCCCACTTATAGGTGGCATCTCTGCCCTGATGACCTGAGGCATCATGAGCCCATCGAGCTAGGAACAGCTCTCCTTTATGTTGCCAATCCAAGTCTATCTGGGACACCTCTATTTTCGCAGCCTGATCTACCTGTTTGTTGTTACGATGTTCTTCATTAGCCCGGCTCTTGGGGATGTGAGCATCTACATGACGGACCTTCACAGATAGCTTCTCTACCCGAGTGGCAATGTCTTTCCACTCTTCAGCGGCCCAGATTGGTTTTCCTCTGCGCTGCCAGTTTGCCTTATTCCACCTTTCCAGCCAACCCCACAGAGCATTGGCTACCATCCATGAATCAGTGTAGAGTTAGAGCTTTGGCCACTTCTCTCTTTCAGCTATGTCCAGAGCTAATTGGACAGCTTTGAGCTCAGCAAATTGGCTCGATCCGCCTTCTCCTTCAGTAGCCTGTGTAACTTGCCGTGTGGGGCTCCATACAGCGGCTTTCCATTTCCGGCTAGCGCCTACAATTCGGCAGGAACCATCAGTGAAGAGGGCGTATTGTCTTTTACTCTCTGGTAGCTCGTTATATGGTGGGGCTTCTTCAGCACGTGTCACCTGCTCCTCTTCTTCTTCAGAAGATAACCCAAAAGTCTCACCTTCCGGCCAGTTCGTAATTATTTCCAAGATCCCAGGGTGACTTGGGTTTCCAATTTGGGCGCGCTGCGTGATGAGGGCAATCCATTTGCTCCAAGTAGCGTCGGTGGCGTGATGCGTGGAGGGAACCTTTCCTTTGAACATCCACCCCAGCACCGGTAGTCGGGATGCCAGGAGGAGTTGTGCCTCTGTGCCGATTACTTCTGAGGCAGCTTGGATTCCTTCATAAGCTGCCAAGATTTCTTTCTCTGTGGGAGTGTAGTTGGCTTCAGACCCTCTGTAGCTTTGGCTCCAGAATCCCAGTGGTCGGCCCCGAGTCTCACCAGGCACCTTCTGCCAGAGGCTCCAAGACAGACCATTGTTCCCGGCTGCAGAGTAGATCTCCACATTCTTCACCTCTGGTCCTGTCCTGACTGGGCCAAGGGCTACGGCGTGAGCAATTTCCTGCTTGATCTGGGCAAAGGCTTGCTGCTGTTCAGGGCCCCAGTGGAAATCATTCTTCTTGTGGGTAACCAGGTAGAGAGGACTCACGATCTGGCTGTACTCGGGAATGTGCATCCTCCAAAAGCCTACGGCACCTAGGAAAGCTTGTGTTTCCTTCTTGCTGGTCGGTGGAGACATCGCAGTGATCTTATTGATGACCTCAGTGGGAATCTGGCGTCATCCATCTTGCCACTTTACTCCCAGGAATTGGATCTCTTGAGCAGGTCCCTTGACTTTGCTCTTCTTGATGGCGAAACCAGCTTGCAGGAGAATCTGGATGATTTTCTCTCCTTTCTCAAATACCTCCGATGCCATGTTCCCCCACACAATGATGTCATCAATGTACTGCAGATGTTCTGGAGCCTCACCCTTTTCCAGTGCAGCCTGGATCAGTCCATGGCAGATGGTGGGACTGTGCTTCCACCCCTGGGGCAGTCGGTTCCAGGTGTACTGCACGCCCCTCCAGGTGAAGGCAAACTGAGGCCTGCACTCTGCTGCCAAAGGAATGGAGAAAAATGCATTGGCAATGTCAATAGTGGCGTAGCACTTCGCTGCTTTGGACTCCAGCTCGTACTGGAGCTCCAACATGTCCGGCACGGCAGCGCTCAATGGTGGAGTCACTTCATTCAGGGCACGATAGTCCACAGTCAATCTCCATTCTCCTTCAGATTTGCACACAGGCCAAATGGGGCTGTTGAAGGGTGAGTGGGTCTTGCTGACCACCCCTTGGCTCTCCAGCTCACGGATCATCTTGTGGATGGGAATCACAGCATCTCGAGTTGTCCGGTACTGTCGGCGATGCACTGTCGAGGTAGCAATTGGTACTCTTTGTTCTTCCACCTTCAGAAGGCCGACTGCAGACAGGTTCTCTGATAGCCCAGGCAAAGTGTTCAATTGCTTAATGCCCTCTGTCTCCACAGCAGCTATTCCAAAAGCCCACCTGAGTCCCTTTGGGTCTCTGAAATACCCGTTCCGGAGGAAGTCTATGCCCAAAATGCACGGGGCCTCAGGGCCAGTCACAATGAGATGTCTCTTCCACTCATTTCCAGTCAGGCTCACCTCAGCTTCCACCAAGGTAAAATTTTGTGATCCACCTGTTACACCAGCAATAGAAACAGATTCTACCCCCATATGCTGCGATGGAATTGTTGTACACTGTGCACCAGTGTCAACCAAGGCATCATATTTTTGTGGTTCTGATGTACCAGGCCAACGAATCCACACAGTCCAAAAAACACGGTTTTCCCTGGCCTCTACCTGGCTAGAGGCAGGGCCCCTCTATGCCTGGTTATCCTTCTTTCCCTGGGCCTGCACCTTAGAGGTTCCTTCATGGGAATTGGACATGCCATCATCTTTTCCATCAGTTCCGGCAGTTTGGCTACGGGCAACTGGAGCTACTTCCTTTTTGGTAGATCCTCCTTTCTGAGACTTGCGCTCCTTCAAGTCACGCACTCGTGCTGCAGAGCAGACGTGGTTTGTCCTTCCCACCTCCACATGTTTTCCCCACTATCACACAGGAAATCCTGGGGAATGTCTGCATTTGGTAACAGAATTTCTGGTCTGTGCTGCTGAGATTTGGAGAAGGCCCTCTTTAATCTCCTTCTTGAGGTCCTGGTGATTCTTCTGTATCTTATCTTCCACTTTCTGCAGATGTGTTTCCACCACTGTGATTCTTGCATGTGTTGGGCCATGCACAGAGTCCGCATATGCTCGGAGCTTCACTGCCATATCCCGCACGGTCTCATTCACACCGTAGTCCGGTTTCATTATTGCTAAAGCAGAAGCGTATTCTTGTGGCCCAAGTCGTACGAGTTCTCGTCACATCACTGGTGTACATCTTACCCTGTCTGGACTCCTCAATCCTGGGTCATTCGTGTAGACAATCTCTACCACCGCCAGTTCTCTCAAGCGTTGGATCCCTTGTTCTATGCTCTTCCACGGGGTTTGTTGCACACAGAAATTGTCTGGGCACAGGTATCTTTCCCCCACACTTCTCAAGAGCCGTGTCCAAAGACTGAGAGGGTCAGGCCACCTTACCATCCCTTGGTCGATAGCTGGATCATGTGACAGGGATCCCAAATGCCGCGCTTCAGCACCGTCCAGAATCGTATCATCACCTGCAGCATCCCAAATACGGACCATCCAACTTATTACGGGTTCATCAGACTGTCCGGTGTAATCCTTTCTTAGGCTGTGAAGGTCCTTCATGCACATGGACTCAGTAATGGTTTCTGGTTCTGAGTCAGTTGGTGGCTGTGAGGATCCTTCACCCCCATCATCCTCATCTTTCGCTGGGCGATCAGTTTGGGTTGTGTGCTTTTTCCTCGTGACAGGAGCCACTGTCAATGGCTTAGACTCTCCATCTGGTTTGAGCTCGCTGTCTGGTTTGGCTGCAGCCTGAGTGACTGCAGGGGTGTCTGCAGGCTTTGCTGATTGATCTTCCTGCCCCTCTGCCTTTATCTGCTGCTCTACAGTACCTAGCAGTGTGTGATAGGCATAGGCCAAAGCCCAGCATGTTGCAATGAGCTCTTTCTCATTAGAATTGTCACTGTATTTCTCTTTCAGATATTTCCCCACCTCAGCTGGCTTCTGAATTTGTTCAGGGGGGAACTCCCAAACAATCGGGTCAGAGAATTTCTTCAGGGTTTGGCCCATATCCTCCCATTCCCCACACCACTCAGGATGTTCCACCTCTGGGTCAAGTGTCTCAGCAGCCCCTCTGGACATCTCAGCCCAGATTCTAGACAAGCTGCAGATCATAGAGAGGAAGCCTACCAGCTGAAATACCAGGAGGGTGGTCTCTTTAACATCCAGGGGAAACGGAACATTCTCAAAAGATAACCTATCCAATTGAAAGGGAAGGGAGATGAAAGGCTGGGAAACCCCATCCCCTCCTCCTCTAACAAACCGGGTGCAATTACTAATAAACCCCCAAACAGGCTACTGAAACTAGGGCTGGGGTTAGGACGGAGAAACCACAAATCATACACACTTTGAACAGCTGCCTGTACCTCTGTTAACATTTTATAAATCGTTATCACCGCGCCCAGCAGAATAAAAATCCAGATTGGTGCCCCTGCTTGGTGAAAGTTCCGTACCAGGGACAAAACCAGAGCAATCCATGGGTAGGCAAACAGGCCTAGGGACCAGAAAGGCATTGGTACCTCGAACCAGAGAGACATTATGAACTCAACCAACATGGTGACTACTGTACCCCAATGCAAAGTAATTAAAACCAAAATGTCATTACCACACTTCTTCACTTTCCTTCGGGCCATGCACTGGGAGCCAAGAATTATTTGTCCTGGTTTGAGACAAATTCGGAGGAACGTCCGAAATGAAGGTCCTCCGATAGAAGGCAGGTTACAGCCACCCTCCCCCACCAGCTTCGGAAAGAATTTTCCTCGGAGGAAAGTGGGAAAAAAAAGTTCTTTATTTAACAAGCAGAGTGCAGACAGGCACAGAAAAAAGAATAATGCTAAGGAATATAAAACCTCTCGCTGTGGAGAGAGCGTGGTAAAATTCAAAGCCCTTGTGGACGTGGCTCTCTCCTCTCCGGAGCTGGGGTTTGGCACGGGCCCCTGGGGGTGAAGGTCTAGGGCCTCCCGGTGATGTTCTGGTGGTGCTGAACAGTCCAGAAGAGAAGAAGCCAAAGTCCCAGGGAGAAAAAACTTTCTTGCCTCAGCTCGCAGACTAGCTGAAAAGCAAAGGAGTTGAACTGTCTGTGTCTCTCCTGAGAAAAGGAACCGAGAGCTGGGAAAAGCAGGAAGGTGCTTTCCTCCACTGTGTAGCAGCCAGGAACGCAGGGGAGTGTGTGTCTGTGTCCTTGAGCACAAACCGCTCGGCTTTTTTTATTCTGCCTTTCTCTCGGACCCAGCTTAGAGACACAGAAAGGCACAGGATTCATGTCTGGCACAGGGCAGACGATGGGGGATACAGTATCACACAGTCACCCCAGGAGAGCCGGAAAGGAAGCTCCTTCTCCATCCCTTCCGCCACTGCGCCCGCCATTGTCCACGTGGAGAAAAGACGGCCGGACCCGCGCCACAGCGCCCCCTGCAGCCCTGGAGGAATCACTGCACCCGCCCTGCCCGGCCGGGAGCCACCAGCGCCCCTGCTGGCTGCGACCGGAACTGCACCAAGGGGAAAGCGCTTAAAGAGTGAGAAGAAGCTGTTTATTGGGCTGTCTGCTCTTGTTTGTTTTGCTGCCACTGTTGTTGTTTGCTTGCCTTGCTATCTATATACACACTAGTGAAGAACTGTTACTCCTTTTCCCGTATCTTTGCCTGAAAGCCCCTTCATTTCAAAGTTACAACAATTTGGAGGGGATGGGATTGTTATTTCCCATTCCTAGGGAGGGTCCTGCCTTCCTTGGCAGACACCTGTCTTTCAAACCAAGACAGAAGGCTGGTGGTGCAGTAAATCTAGAGGGTCCCCCATACCTATGGGTGATAATGGCCGAGTTGGGTGTAAAGGAACCAGACAGCCGAGAACTGCGCTGGCCCTTTCCCTGCAGGAAGTCCCACTTTGGAAGGTCACTAGTGGCTCTGTGGTAATTTTGCTTACCAAGGGCTACCCAAGAACTCAGCTGGGATGTGCTGTGTTGGGGTTGTCTGCCCGTTGTTGTTTCTCCTCCTTGGGGAGGAGGGAAATCAACCAGGCCTAAGGGTGTATGATGATTTGGAGTGCCAGAAATGGTCAACAGATGCATCGATAACTGGGAACAGCGCTCAAAAGTGCCAAGGTGATGAGTGGTCCCCCCAGTGCATTCTACAAAAACATGGCCCAGCCACATGAAATCCCATTGGGGTCTTTGATGGAGCCAGAGAACCAATTTACAGTTGCAATCCTATCATTCCCCTGCAAGCCGTTCAGGACATTCTCACCAACGAGACGGCCGTGCCCTGGATCTGCTGCAGGCCGGGCCACAGCGATGAGCACGGCCACATTCCAGCACAGAACGGCTCTGGACCGTTGCTGGTCTGGGGAAGGCGGAGTTTGTGGGAAATGAAACAACTCCAACTGTTGCCTTAAGATAGACGGTACTGGGGAGATAGGGAAGGAAATTCCCAAAGGGATACACACACTGCCTCATGTTCCAGTCCAGACCTGGGATTCCTGGGACTGGGACCTTTTCTCTGGCTGCCTGGGGGACCGCGAGTGAGACATATTTTGTTCTTCATGTTCTGCAGTTTGAGCGCATTGATAATTTTGGGCTGCGTTGTTCCGTGCTTGGTTCAGTTCACTCAGGCTGTTGCTGGGAAAACGGGTGCTGTGGTGGTAACTTCCAGAGATGATGTAAAATAAGTGAGAATTGTATCCCTGTCAGCAAATCAACCAACTGAAATTCCAATTGTTTAGATGTTCTTACCTTTCCTTCCCTTTTCTGAACTTTCCCCTTACCGCTACGGGAACCGTGTTGAGTCACGGGGCGCTGTGTGGGACTGATTGAATTTAGAATAAGAAAGCCCAATCCTGCCCACAACCACCGCTGTCCCAGTCCTGCCCACAGCCCTGGCCCCCTGCCACCTTTCCTGGCACTGCCGCGTACCGCGTGTTTTGCCATGCGTTGGCCACAGATCCCCGCTGTTCGCTGACTGTGGGAGTCACGCCCTGCGCCAACTCACCCGGCTCACAGCGCCCTCACCCCACTGCTGACCAAACATCGATGGTGCACCCTGAGCGCCATGGAAGGGAACGCTCTGGCTCTGGCTCTGGCTCTGGCTCTGGCTCTGGCTCTGGCTCTTTTCTCTGCCCTTTCTATTCCCCTCTTACGCCCATGTCTTTTCTTTAATCAATAAACGCTTCACAGGTTTAATATTGACCTCGTTTGCTTCTAATTTCACCCTAGGAATCCTTGGAATTCTCCTGATCTCACTCTGGGATGGGACACCCCCCCCCAGGGTGCCAGGCAAAAAGGTCATATAGACCCAATTTTGGACCAAAATCCTTCTTTTAACTCCTTTTCCTGCCACAAATTCTTCAAGATGAAGTCTAAAAGAAAAGTTCTCAGAACAGCAATTTTTTAATCCTTCAAAACACTTTTAATTAATTTCTTAATACAAAAAGACAACAAAAACCCCAGGAGAATTCCACCTGCCCAATCCTCTCCTCTCCTCTCCTCTCCTCTCCTCTCCTCTCCTCTCCTCTCCTCTCCTCTCCTCTCCTCTCCTCTCCTCTCCTCTCCTCTCCTCTCCTCTCCTCTCCTCTCCTCTCCTCTCCTCTCCTCTCCTCTCCTCTCCTCTCCTCTCCTCTCCTCTCCTCTCCTCTCCTCTCCTCTCCTCTCCTCTCCTCTCCTCTCCTCTCCTCTCCTCTCCTCTCCTCTCCTCTCCTCTCCTCTCCTCTCCTCTCCTCTCCTCTCCTCTCCTCTCCTCTCCTCTCCTCTCCTCTCCTCTCCTCTCCTCTCCTCTCCTCTCCTCTCCTCTCCTCTCCTCTCCTCTCCTCTCCTCTCCTTTCTATCTCTTTTCCCCTCCACGGCCTCAACTTTTCCCAGATTCAATTTTCCATCCCTGACATCCAGCATTTGCCTCTTCCCTCCCTCCCACGGAGCCCTTCCCTCATCCCCTCCGGATTTAAAGCGGCTCCGGCATCGGCACCGGGCGGATCCGGAGCGTCCCCTCTTCCCCTTGGGACACAAACGGGAAGAACTTTCCCGAGGGATCCTCCCCGGCCCCCAGCGACATCCCCGCCACCAGATCCCTCTGCTCCACGTCATAAAATTCCAGCCGCTCTTTCTCCAAGTCCAGGAACACCCCGAGCGCGGAGAGACCCCGGCTCTGCTCCCTGAGCAGGCGGCTGCCGCTGCCGCTGGAGAAAAGCTGTCCCTGGGATGCGCGCAGAGCCCAGCAATGCCGGGAATCCCGGGAATCCCGGGAATCCCGGGAATGCGGCCCGGCAAGGCTCGGTCCGTCCCGCAGCACTCCCAACGCCCAGTCCCGCTCCCGGCCCAGCTCCACCTCCCAGTAGCGCTTCCCGGCTCCCAGCGCGTCCCTCGCCACCAGCACCGGCACCAGGAGCGGATCCTGCGCATCCCCGAGATCCAGGGACCGCGCCTTGGGATCCAGCGCCACGGGAACTGCGGGGAACGGGAAGGATCCCATGAGCGGAGCGGCCCCGGGAGCTCCCGGCGGCTTCCGCGAGGGATTGGGACATTCCCGGGGACTGCAGGGGATGCGGCCACTGAGGAACCGAGGGGCCAAGGAATCCCTGAATCCCCAAATCCCAGAAACCCCAAATCCCAGAATCCCAAAATCCACAAATCCCCGAATCCCTGAATCCCAGAGTCAGTGAAGTCCTGGGATGGTTCAACAAGGAATTCAAACGCTCCCTGGAACAGGGGATGTGGCCATTGAGGAATTGAGGGGCCACGGAATCCCTGAGTCCTGGAATCTCCAAATCCCAGGGTCCCTGAATCCCAGAATCCCCAAATTCCTGATTTCCAGAATCCCGAAATCCCATTCTCTCAGAATCCCGGAGTGGGTGAGCTCCTGGGCTGACTGAACAAGGAATTTTGACATTTCCTGGGACAGAAGATCCAGTCACTGAGGAAACGAGGGGCTGGCCTCAGAAACCCTGAATCCCTGAGTCCCTGAATGCCAGAAGCCTGGAATCCCCAAATGCCTGAAACCTTGGGTCCCACAATCCCTGAATCCCCAAATCCCCAAATCCCAGAATTCCTGAACTCCAGAATCCCAGAGTCCCACACTGGGTGAGGTCGTGGTGTTGGTCAAAACAGAATTTTAACATTTCCCAGAACAAGGAAACGGCCACTGAGGAACTGAGGGAACAGAATTCCTCAATCCCTGAATTCCCGAGTCCACAAATCCCAGAATCCCTGAAGCCTAGAACCCCTAAATCCCTGAGTGGGTGAGGACCTGGGGTGGTTCAACAAGGAATTTAAACATTCCCTGGAGCAGGGGATGTGGCCAATGAGGAACTGAGGGGCCACGGGATCCCTGAATCGCTGAATTCCCAAATCCCTGAATCGTTGAATTCCCAAATCCCTGAATCCCCAAATCCCACAGTCCCTGAATTCCTGAATCCCCAAATCCCACAGTGGGTGAGGTTCTGCATTCATGGAATGGGTTGGGTTGGAAGGAGCTGAAATCCCATCCAATCCCATCCAATTCCATGGGCAGGGACACCTTCCACTGTTCCGGGCTGCTCCAATCCCCTCCCAACGCGGCCTTGGGCGCTTCCAGGGATGGGGAATCCACAGCTTCCCTGGCAATTCCATTCCAATCCATCCCCACCCTCACAGGCAGGGATCTCTTCCCCAGATCCCCCCCAAATCTCCCGTTTCCCCGCGGGAAGCCGCTCCCTGTGTCCCGCCATTCCCTGCTCACCCGCGTGGCTCCGGGCTTCCCAGAAATCTGCGGGAAGGAAACGGAAAGGGGAATTTCATGGATCTGTTGGGCAGCGATTTCAATGATTGCAATGAATGAAAGGAATTGATTGGACTGAAATGGGGCAATAAAATGGAATTTTTATCCCACTTACCCAACTCGGCTCGGAGTCGCTCTGGAAAGGAGAGAAATTCCAGTTATTGGCACTTCTTCACTGGGAGTTTTGCAGGTCAGACAACCCCAATCCACGGGAAATCCCGCCACACCAGGGGTTGGTATTTGAATTTTTGAATTCCAATTCAGCATAAAGAATTAGTGGGGTTTAATTAAAATTAAAGGGGTTTATATTTGTGGGTTTCAATGAAATTATCCGGGTTTTTATTTGTGGGGTTCTGTATAATTATATCTCATATAATAGATGGGATCTAATAATATATAGCCAAATATAGTAATAAAAAATACAGTATTATATAATAACAACATTCTATTACATAGAATATGTAACTATATAATATATATGCAGTACATTAAATATAATGTATGGGGTATATAACACCTCACTACTATGATATATAATATACATCTATTTTACATCTTATGTGTAAGGTAATACATGTAATATATTATTGTATATAATATATAATAGAACAATATATAATATTATAATGCATTATATTATAATATATTATATCACATACATTTAATGTAATATAATATAACATAATATAGTGCAGTATAATAGAAAAATATCGTTATCATATTATATTGTTCTATTACACGACACCGACACGAAACAATCTCTTACCGAGTCTCTGATTTTTTTCCAGCTTTCCTGTGGAAAAACAACAACTTCCCTGAGCTCCGCGGGCCCTCGAGGGGCCGGTGCAGAGCTGAGACCCCCGCGCAGGAATTCCAGCCCTGAGCAATCCCGGCAGCGCTTCGCCCTTTGGAATTGTTCCCGTGAGGAACGGGCGGGGTTCAATTCCCCAAAGCCAATGCCGGGATCGAATGCTGGGATTGGGTTGGGTGGGAAAGCCCCGGAGTTTAATTTCTGCCCTTTCAGCGGCTCTTGGAGCTGCTTGATAATTAATAGTGAGGGCATTAATATTAATTGCATTTGATTTGAATATAATTTACATAAATCGGAGAAATGGATTTACCTGCTTCGGCTGTGCTCCTCAAGGACTCTGAGTCCATCAACAAATGCCAGGAAAAAGGGAGAAAAATCCGTAAATTCCCGAGGGGCTCAATTCAGGAGTAAAATATTAAAATTTTTAAAAATTTAGTTCAGGATGAAAATTCAGGAGTGAAGTTAAATAATTAAATAAATAATTAAATAAATACTTGAACAAATTTAATTTAGGACCAAAGCTTAGAAGTACAAAATAATTAAATCTAATTCCGTAGTACAAAATAATTAAATCTAGTTCAGTAAAACGTAGGAGTAAAATTAATTATATTTCATTTAAGAGCAAAATTAATTTAATTTAATTTAATTTAGGTGAAAAAATGATGGGGATTTAAAGTATTTCTTTGTCCTCAATTATTAAAGCTCTGACAAGGAGTTTTACCGGAAAATAGGAAATGAATCAATTGGAAAATCAAACGATTAGAAAAGAAATCCATTGGAAAGAAATCCATTTGATTTTATCCTCATATAACGATCCGCATCTCTTTTTGGGACAAAACAGCACCCGGGAAGAATGAAAGGAGCAGGAGAATTGTTCTTACCCAGCTGTGCCTTCAAACGGTCTTTTTCTGAAATAATTGAGACATTAATTGATAAATTTCTGTTAAAAACTTCAATTATGACGTGGTTTTGACCACTTTCTAGTCCCTCTTTTTTCAATAAACTTAAATAACATTTTAAAAACTAATCAAATAAAAATCAGTAAATCAATATAAAACGAAAATTCATACATAAGGATTAATTTAATAAAAGTTCGTAAGTAAAGATAAATTAAATGAAAATTCATACATAAAAATTAATAAAATAAAATAAAATAAAATAAAATAAAATAAAATAAAATTAAATTAAATTAAATTAATCCTCCACCTCCCAAATCCACTTTCCAAAAATCCCGTTCTCAGCAGCTGGATCTCGGAATATCCCTTAGGCCCCTCAGGAAGAGCCCCAGACTTGTGTTATTTAGGGACTTCCAATAATTAGCGAGGAAATAAATTGAAAATAATTCATTAAGGAGGAAATAAACATGAATGAATTAAAGAGGGAATAAATTCCAGTTGAAATCATTGAGCTCCCAGCAGTGCCTCGGTGCTGTTCCCACAATTTTGTGGGGAATTGAGGCTGAAGAGCCAAAATTTTGGGGTGAATTAAGCAAGAAATGGGCCGGGGAATCATTGGAAGGTTGAAACTTAATAAAATACTAATAATTAACGTATTGATGTTCAATATTTTACTTATGCAATATTTAATAATTTTGTAAGGTAATTGTATGTTATAATATATAGCATATTATAGAACACAGTTGTGTACGTTTATATTTTATGTAATTATAGCTCATTTTATATAAATTAATACATAATTATACATTATAATACACTATATTATAGTCTACTCTATGGCATTCTATTCTAGATTAATTATATGAAGTAATTGATATATAATAAATACACGATCTATTAATTAATTATATATTAACATTCATATTAATGCATCATCGATAGCATTAGTTATATATTATATATTGAACATCATCTAGAAATAAGTTAATATGTTAGGTATTTTAACTACGATGTGTTACAATCATAACGCCGTTGTTAATTCTATTAATTTATCATTTTTACTATTCCGCCATCCCGTCCCTTGGAGCGTCCCAACACTTTCAATATTTTATTCAATTATTTGATGTCCATTATCTTTAGGGCGGCTGGAATGAATGGCCCTGCGAGATCTGCCCGAATTCGGGCGCCGTTGAGGGCTCAGCAAATCAAAGCTGCGACCAACGGCGCCCAAATCCCGCTGGGATTCCCATCCCAGCAGCCGGAACCCCTGGGATGAATCATCTCTGATTCCCGGGAATCTTCACCTGTCCCCGGCTCCTTCCTCGAGCGCTCTGCAATCAGAGAGATCCAGGAGTAAATTATTGATCACGGCAAACATTTCTGTATTCCTACTGATTTCACATATTTGAATATTTTATTTATTTTCATCTTTGACATGGGTTTCTATTTTATATAATTGATATTCATATCTCAGGCAATAGATATTTATATAATCGATTTGTGTGTTGGAAGTTCTATTATGGCCTACTTCATATTGTGTATTATACATTTATTAGTGAAATATGAATAAAATATTTCTATATAGTTTATCTCAATATATTTTGCAAATGATATTTTATACGCACTCCATTTTTATATATTATTTTTATATATTTTATATATGATACATTATCTATTTCTATTATATTTTATAAATTTCCATTTCATATAAAATAGGCTTCTATAATAAATATATATAAATCCAGATATGCTTTTAATAATATTATTTTGCTCTATATTTGCACATTGTATAAAATAATTGTATTAGTTCTGAAACAAATTGATATATAATAATATAATTATAATAATATATTATAATATATATTATATTATATATACTATATAGAAACTTATTCTATATTATATATTATTATAATTATATATAAAATAATATCTATAATATATGTAATTGTTATATTATAATATAATATATATAAAAAGCATAATATATATAGTTGTTATAATATAATAATATAATAATAACCATAATAACAGCGTATTATAATGGTATTATTTAATATAATAGATTATAATAACATCTTAGAATTGTATTATGAAATAGTTAATATCTACATTTATATATCATAAATCGATATAATAATAGAAATATATTGCAATATATTTACTATACGTATAATATAGTTCTTCTCTCTCTCACATATTTATTGTCTCATATTAAATATCTCATTTCCGTTTCTATTTAGGGGTTTTATGGCGTTTTTCCCTCCTCACCTGCTTTCCTGGTTTCCATAAAACTGCCTGGAAAAACAAACAATCCCCATTATTGTTTAACAAAAACCATCTTTCAAATATGATTCCAAATTCTCTCATTTTATAATGAAAAATGCATTCAAAATCCACAATCCCAGGAACTTCATTAATATTCTGTAAATATCCCATCATCCCGGTGTCCTGAATCCTGAATTTAATTCTCCATCCAATTAAATTTGTCCATCTCCCTCTCAATCCCACATTTCTGAATCTGATATGGAAATGTTTCTTTTAAGGTCATCAATAATAATAATACTTTTTACAATAATAAATAATAATAAAACTAATAAAGATAATAAAAACATAATAACTATTGTTAAAATTAATAATTAGAAGTGAAATAAAATATTTAAAATAGGAAAAAATTAAACTACATATTTAAAAATCAAATTTAAAACATTAAAATAAAAGAAATATATAAATATAAATAGAATTAAGTGACATCTATTTTAAATACATTTATTTTTAATTTAAGGATTTCATTTGGATTTGGGCTTGTGGTGAATTAGAAGTGGGAATACTCACGTTTCATTTTATAAACCGCGGCCCCGAGAATTCCCAAATCCACACATAAAAAGATGAGGGAAGAGATCATCCAGGGGGATGTGGAAGGGAAGAAGGAATCTGGAGAACAGAAATGGAATTGTGAGATGAGGGAAAACAGGGATCTCCAGGTCACTGCAGGGTCCTGGGAATGTCCATGGGAATGTTCCAATCCCTCCCTCCCTCCTCGTGTCCAGGTCACTGCAGGATCTGTGTTCTCCCACTGGAATGTCCCAGTCCTTCCCTCTCCAAGCTAAAATGGATCTCGGATGCGCCAGGACACAACGAGGGATTTCTTCCCACATTATTCATCTTCCCACAGGTCACCGGCCTGGGATTGGGGCTCTGGGATCTCTCCAAGGGCAATGGACAGCAGCCACCGCCCGATCCCGGCTGATCCCGAGGCCCAGGATCGTTCCGTGGTCAATGGAGACACAAGGGACAGCAGCCACCACCCGATCCCGGCTGATCCCTCAGGGGTCACTCGCCTGCAATCCGGACTCGGGATTCCCGCATGGCGTTGAGCACCTCATTGACCACCCTGCAGGACACTTCCCGGTCCGATCCCGGCTCCAGCCTCATGGAACTCACGACATCAAAGATGCCGGAAGAAGGGCCCGGAGTGCTCCGAGTGGTCACTTCCTCCGGCCGCGTCTGGCCTTGGCTGTCCAGCCAAACCACGGAGGGCGCTGGGAACCATCCCTGGGATCTGCAGGAGAGGCTGATGCCGTTCCCAGCGTGTCCATCCAGGAAAACCGAGGGCTCGGCACCCTGAGCTGCACAACAGGAAAAATCCAGCTCCAACAAAGGGCACACAAGGAATTCCCTCAGCAGACGGGATATTGGGAAGAAATTCTTTACTGGGAGGGCGGAGAGGGGCTGGAATGGAATTCCCAGAGGAGCTGTGGCTGCCCCATCTCTGGAAGTGTCCAAGGCCAGCTTGGACAGGGCTTGGAACATCCTGGAATAATGGGAAGTGCCTCTGCCCATGGAAGGGGATGGAACAGGAGGAGCCAAAGGTCCTTCCCACCCAACCCATCCCGGGATTCTCTGGCTCATGGCAGGAAGTGTCCATGGATTTCTCCATGATAATGTGCAAATTAATCCGATTTCTAACTCTAATTCCCATTAAATTGCTGGGAAATGGCTCTTCCTCTCCATCCTGGTTCCAGCTGGGATGGAGTTAATTTCTCTGAGGAGCTGCCTCAGATTTGGGAATGATGCCAACCATCCATTGTTTTTCATGGCTTTTCTTTCTCTCTCTTTGTGTCATTTTCTTTCCCCTCCCAGTTTTTCCTGTTTTGATTTGGGTTGACTTCAGTTATTAAACTGTTCTTATCCCAACTCAGGAATCTTCCTTGGAATTCCTCCCTGCTCCCTCAAGGGAAGGGGAGGGAGGGGCCGGGAGGGGCTCAGCTGCCAATTGGGGTGAAACCATTAAAATCAGGGATTTTGACACCATTTCCTGTTCCATTTGTGTAACTTTCCCATCAATCCAAAGACACCTTTGGAATGACTTTGTTCTCTCCACAAAATGCTGGAATTTAGCTCAGGTAGGATCGCCCTGATGGGAAATTTGTTGCTGCGATAAAGTGGGATGACACCACGAGCAGGTGACAATTGGGATACTGGGTGGAAAATGGGACAGAATTTTCCAGCTCTTTCCCTTCCTGGACAGAAATTCTTCCCCTCGGAGATATTTGCATGGACTGATAGGATATTTTTATGGATTGATTGGATACCTGTATGGATTAGTGGGATATTTATACAGATTGATGGGATATTTGTACGGATCCATGAGATATCTGTATGGATTGATGGGATATTTCTATGGATCGATGGGATATCCGTATGGATTGATTAGATACTTGTATGGATTGGTGAGATATTTCTATGGATTGATATTTCGATGGATTGATGGGATATGTGTATGGATTGATGGGATATTTGTATGGATTGATGGGATACTTGTATGGATTGATGGGATATCCGTATGGATTGATGGGATACTTGTATGGATTGATGGGATATCTGTATGGATTGATATTTCTATGGATTGATAGGATACTTCTATGGATTGATGGGATATCTCTATGGATTGATATTTCTATGGATTGATGGGATATCTGTATGGATTGATGGGATATCTCTATGGATTGATATTTCTATGGATTGATGGGATATCTGTGTGGATTGATGGGATATCTGTATGGATTGATGGGATATCCGTATGGATTGATGGGATCCCCACCCAACCTTCCCTTCTCCAGGTTACCAGGCCCAGCTCCCCCAGTCTCTCCTCATCCAGACCCCTCCTCATCCTTGCGCACCCTCTCCAGTCGATCCCTGTCTTTCCTGAATCCTGGAATCCAAAACTGAACTTCCTGAGCCAAATTGTGGCCAGGACAGACCCCAGATTTACCTGAGACTCAACGAATCACCTCTAGGAAAACAAGGATGGGAACAGTCGGAATGTGGACCCGCGTTGTTCCACAGCTTGGTAAGAAATCCATAACCCAAATATCCCGGGGAAATTCCCGGGGATGCCTCTGACTTCATGGGAAAAAGCAGGAATTGCTTCCCTGGCACCCACCTGCCACATCCAGGTCCACCATGACCTGGTCGTACCAGTTCTCTAGGAAGACGCTGCAGGTGTATTTCCCTTGGTCTGAGGGACGGACATTCTTCAGGAGAAGGGACAGATTTCCCCGCTGGAATTCCGATGGGAAAAACTCCGTCCTGCCCCGATAGCCCTCGAACTCCAGAATTGGATTTTGAGGATTTTTCCCATCAAAAGTGGCCACGGCACTTTCTGTGGAGCTCCCAGAGAAGATCCACTGGATGGAAAGTTTCTCGGGGATTATTCTGCCTTGTAACTGGCAGGGCAGGACGGCTCCATTCCCGACGACTCCAAGGACGGGGCTGTCAGGAGGAATTATGCTGTACTGGCCTGCGAGGAGAGAGAGATGGGAAAATTGCCCATGCTGGGATCATCCAGCCCTGGAATGGGTTGGGTTGGAAGGGACCTTGAACGGCCTTGGGAGTTGGTGCTTATCAAAGTTCCCATCAGCACTTCCTGTGGGAAACTGGGATGTGGGAATGGCAGGAAAACGAGCTGGGAGAACAAACAGATTTAGGCTGGGAATGAATTCCCTTCCTAAATAAAATTGGGATTGGGACAGAACCAGGGATTACCTGTGACCCCGGGAATGATCTGCAGGAAAACAAGGATGGGAAGAGTCACTGCCGGCCGGAATCTGGATCCCATCGTTCTGCAGCTCAGGAAGACATCAATAACCCAAATATCCAGGGAAAATCTCACCAGGCTCCTGCCAAGCACAGACACACAACGGGAAGAGGGAATCAAACCAGAGCCGTTGGTTTCTCTGCATTTATGGGGAAATCCTCCAAGGTGTTTCAGCCCCTTTGAGGGAAATCAGGAAAAGGGCAGGAGCAGCTGTTTGTAATGAAATTCCGGCAGTTGAGTTGTGATTCCCAGACTAAATCCAAGCCCAGGCAGATGTGGATAACCTCCGGTAGGGGACAAATGGAGGCAGAATTCCTTAAAAAGCTCCTTCACTTCCCAATTCTGCTCCCAAGCATCCACTGTGCCCTGAAACTCCGCACGTGGATTCCCTGACTCCTGTTGGCCTCCTGGAAAGTTCTGGTGCCAGGTGGAGGAAGAAGCCGGCAACTCCAGAACAGATCCTCAGAATTCCCTGGAGGCGAAGAATCCCCAGCTCTGCTCCCAGCTCTGGATAGGCTCGAGCCCCTCCGGGTCCATGCTGGACCTGGAGATCCCAGAACGGAGCCCAGAATTCCAGGTGGGGCACAGTGGGACAATCCCTGTCCTGCTCCTGCTGCCATTCCCAATCCCAGCCAGCTCCCACCTGGACACACCTGGGCTCATCCAGGGCCTTTCCCAGCTTCCCAGGCCCTCTTCCCACCTCCTGTCCCAGTCCCTTCCCTGGGCAGGACAGAGCTCCTTGGACATCTTGCTTTGATTCCCTGAGTTCCTCCTGGCATGGGATTGGCAAATGCAACCCGGGTGATAAAATCATGGAATACCCCGAGTTGGAAGGGACCTTTCCCAGATTTCCAGCCCCTCTCCCCCAGGCTGGAGCCTTGGTTGTCCTGCAGGAGCTTTTCCCACTCCTGCTCCCATCCCTGTGGGGGCCGATCCATGTCCAGCCCCACATTCCTGAGGAAAGCAGAGCATGGAATCTTCTAAAGGCCAAGCATGGGGCAGCAGAGAGCCGAAAATGAAAGTAGGGATTGGGACTGTGGGATGCCAGACCTCCCGCACTGATGTTTGTGTTGAATGATTAACCCCAGTGCAAATTCCCTTTTCCAAGAATTCGGATGAACAAAGGAAAAATAGAAAGGATCCAAAGTTCCAGAGCCATTCCTCACTGGTTTTAAATTAATTTCTCTTTTATGCTCCTTCAAATAAAACCTCTCAAAAAAAAAAAAAAAAAAAACAAAAACCAAACAAAAACAAACAAACAAAAAAAAAACAAACAAACAAAAAAAAAAAACCAAAAAACCAAACCAAACCAAACCAAAACAAACCCCAAACAAAACCAAAACCAAAAATTGGCTAAAAATTAATTTTAAAAAGGGAAAATCAAAATAAACTCCATGGAAATCACAACCAACATTTCCATGGCTCATTCTGTTAAAAAAGGTCCCAAATCCCAGTTGCAGGCTTGTTTTAGGCATGAGCAGATTGTTTGATTCATTCAATTAAGGCAGCAAAGAAATTAAAATGAAATGATCTTTAACAACTTCCCTTAAAACCACCCACAAATAACAGGAATTCCCACCGAGGCAAAAAGAAATTCCAACCTGGAATCATTCCCGGGGGGATATCAAGAACAAACCACCAGCTCAGTGTTCTCCAAAAAACCCCTCAGCGTGGACATTTCTCTTCCAGCCAGGTTTTCCTGAACAGCCAGATCCCGAATATCCATGTTAAATTCCACGTGGATTATGGAATTGGGGAATTTCTTTATTCCCTGGACACGGATCTTTTCCACATCTGTGGGGGGACAGACTCCACAAGTTCCTGCACTCGATCCTGTGAGTTTTGAAAAGGGACTTTGACCACAAAAGACTTTTTTGTCCTCGGGTGCAGCATTCCAGCCAATCCCGACAGCCGGAGCCGGACATTCCAAAGGCTCTGTTTGCCGACAACATCTCCCTCCAAAGGGCAGCAGGAAAACGCTTCAAATCTGTCCCCAAAGCTGCAGGAAATCCAGAACCTCCCCAGCAGCATCTTTGCAGTGTTTGAGATTCGGGCGTTGCTTTATCCTGCCAGGACGAGCCGCGGAAATCGTTCCCTCACACCCGGGTCTCGCCCAGACTTTTCCCAGATTTATCCATTAAAAACACCCAAAGAAATTCTCCTTCTCTGGTTCTGAACGGCACAATTCTCAGTATCCCATCTCCGATTGGTTATTGATCCCTTTGCCTTCAAGGCTGATTTCCTTCTCTGGTTCTCTTATCGGTCTTTTCCCAGCCCGGGGATCTCCAGTGGCACTGGGGGCTGACGTCCGTTCATGTCCATTCATCTCCTCTGGATCTCCTGGCCGCTCCCGACCTGGCCACGCGGAACTCTCGGAGTCTGGGAATCTTCTCTTTGCTGGCTGGAGCCCATCAGGCCTCACCCAGCGAACCCCAAACCCTCGGTGAACGGAGTCTTTGAAGGAGGAACCTCGGTTTCCACCCGTCCTTGGCAAAGGGGAGCAAACCCAGCACTGGAGTGACCTCAACTTCTTAAAAGTTGCCTCATTTCCAACACGGCAGCTCCTTTTCCAACCTGGTTTTCCCAGGAATCAGAAAACAGCGGGAATGGGAGCTGGAGAATCCCAACTCGGGGGTGGATGGTCCCAGCAGGAGGACTCAGAGCTAAAATCGGGAATACACAACACAGAGCCCAGGGGGGAATCCACGGCTATGGAAAAATCTGTGGGATTTAGAGCTTTAAAGTTCCAAGATTTTCCAGGTTTGGTTATTCCTGCACCAGTTTTATTTCTGGATTAGGGAGAGGGGAGGAGTCAGAACTGGCAGGGAGATGGAAAATGATTGGATTTACGAGACTCTCACCCTTCAGGACTGATTAACACCCAAATGGGGCTCGATTCCTGTCCAATTCAATTTCTGTATCCAAAGATTTCGGAGACCATACCTGGATGTAAAATTTGGGAATTTATTGTGATCCCAGGTGGGATCAAACACTGCCAGGACCCAAAGCCCAAAGCACCAGACCTGTTTCTGTCCCGCTTTTGATTAATTTCTCTTTTATGCTCCTTCAAATAAAGATAAAACCTCTCCAAAAAAGGCTAAAAGTTAATCTAAAAAATGAAAGACAAAATCAACTCCGTGGAAATAACAATCAATGTTTCCATCACTGATTCCATTAACAAATGTCCCAAATCCCAATTATAGGTCAGATTTAGCCAGAACAAGATTGTTTCATTCATTACCTTAAGGCAGCAATTAAACTAAAATCCCAATGCAATTCCCAACTGGAATTTGGCCGTTTTGCCACAGACAGCTCCAAATATTTTTCCCAACAAATCCTTCCGAGACTGAAAGGCCAAAATTGATCCAAGACAGGGGTGAAAACGGGGAATAGAATGGGAAGAAAGAGCAGCTTTGGGATCATTTTACAGCCGATTTATTACAAATATTCCGTGTAACGTTTCCATGCTTTTCCTCCATTTTCCATGGCCTGTTTTTCCCCCCCTGACACCTGAATTCCCTCATTTCCATGGATCGGGGCTCTAAAGCAGCTGTGGCTGGTGAGGGAAACAGCAGGAGCCCGAAGTGAAGCACTTCCCGGGCCTTTTGGGACCCGTTTGGAGTCTTCTCTAGGGAGGAAAAAGGGATCAAATTCCAGGTTGGGAGCAATCCAACAGAACCCTTGGGATTAGCCTGCGCTTGGAAAGGGATATTGCAGTTCCAGGGGCTCGGAGAACAGAGCACAGCCATAAAACGGGCTTGGAATGTCCAGAGAAACGCGGCAATCCGGGAGCTGAGAGGAGGGGCCGGAATTCCTGCTTGAACTGCACCGGGAATGAAGGATCATCTCTCCTTGGAGTGGCAATTACTGGACATGGGGGTGTTGTCTGCACCCCGGCGTCACGGACACTCAACATTGCACGGAATCCCAGAACCACTCCAGTTGGGAAACTGGGATCACCGGGCCCAGCCTTGGACTCGGCGCCACCTTCTCCCAGATGGTCCCGCTTTCTTCTCCCCTTTATTTCACAATTCCTGGCATTCCAAGCCATTCCAGCCTCTGCTCCTCTCAGCTCCCAACTCTCGCCACAGAACTTTGGCTCCACCACCTTTGCCATTTCATTCCACAACCCGTTCCCTTCCCCATTTCCTTTCCACTCTTGTTTTCCTTTCTCCCCTTTCCCCCTTGCTTTTACCTTTCCCACCTTTTTTCCTTCCCCCCTTTCCCACCTTTCTTTACCTTTTCCCCGTTTCCTCCACATTTCCCCATCAGCCTTTTTTTAACTTTTCCTGCGTTTTTTCAACATTTTCCCCTCTTTTCTTCTTTTCTTTACCTTTTCCTCCCTGTTCCCTTTTTTTGCATTTCCTCCCCTTTTTAAGACTTTGTCCTTTTTTCCACCTCTTTCCTTCCTTTTTACTTATCCTTTTTTTCCTTATTTCCTTCCTTTTTACTTATCCCTCCTTTTTTTCTACCTTTTCCCATTTTCCTTCTTTTCTGCTTTCCCCCTTTTTTCCTTTTTGTTTTGCCTTTTCCACCTTTTTACCTTTCCCCTCTTTTCCTACCTTATTTTTTTTTTCCTTCCCCTATCCCGCTTTTTTCTTCTGCCCTTTTCCCTGGTTTCCCACTGTTACGAACGTATCGTGATGTTGGCTTTTCGCATGTTCCATAATTGTTAGGAATGTATTGCGATCTTGGCTTTTTTTCATGTTCCTTAAAGTTAGAAAAGCTTTACCTGGGTTCTGTAATGTAATACATGATATAGAATGTCTATTGTTTCTGTAGTCAGTTTAGAAAAGATAGGCAGAGAAAGCCTTCACATTCCTGGAGTATCTTATCAGAGAAGAAGCAAAACCAGAAACCAGAGAGAGAAATTTGTTGCTGCAATAAGGTGGGATGACACCGCGAGCAGGTGACAATTGGGGAACTGGGCGGAAAATGGGCCAGAATTTTCCAGAGAAGAATCGATGGAGGGAGCAGAGACGGAATGGAGCCAAGGAGGGAGATAAGGCAGATGGGACGATACACAGAAACTCCAAAGGATTTATCAATCGTGCATGATTGTGCTGAATATGCAATAGGAGATGCACTTTTAAAGCCGATCTTTTGGCTGGAGAGGCGCCGTTGGCTCTGCCAAAGCACGCGGCCGGGATTCCCTTGGTGCTGCTGTCTCCGAATTTCCCTTTTATTAAACTTTCCTTGAAGTTTCACTAAGAGCGAACCTCGTTTTTCACACAATGTTTTAATGAATCTCTATATTAATGCATTAATTTTAATATCGATGTGATGGCGAATAAATGGATTGGTTTGTTAAGTCACCAATTAATACCTGGATGGGTGTTAAAATTTTCCTGCCATTAATATTTATTTCTTAGTAACTAATTAAAATTAATTCATTAAATTCAAAATTCATTAATTACAAATTTATTCATATTAATTTAGAGGAAAATGTCTTCTCTAATGAATAAGTGTATTAATATATAATTAATCATAATTTGTTATTGATTGTAATTAAGATTAGTATTTATAGCCCTTATCTGTTACAATCAATTAATAATTAATTAAATATTAATTAATATTAATTAAATAAGGTTTATGAAATATTATTATTAGATGCACATTAATATAGCAACAATAAAATTAATGGTCATAGCAATAATTAAAGAATTAAAGAATTAATTAAATAATTTTATATTTAGTGAAAGGTTGATGATTATAAATATTCATTAATATTAATATTAATTATTAATGCTTATAGTCATCATCAGTTAGGGTTAATTAGTTGTAATTATTCATTAATATTTCTAATCATTATCTATTACAATTAATTACAAAATAATAAGATAATAATTAATATTTAATAAGTATTATCATTCATCTATTATTAATATTGATTAATAGTAAGGAAATATTAATATGTTAATATTGAAATTAGTAATTAATATCAATACTTTAAAATAGTAATTACGGAATTAATTAAATAAATTATTATTTATTAAAATATTAATTACAGTGAATATTAATTATTAATAATATTTATAGTGGTCGGTTAGGGTTAATTAATTGCAATTATTTGTAATTAATATTAATATTTAGAATCCTTATCTATTGCAAATAATTAAAAATAATTAAATATTACTTCATAAGTATTCAATATTAACATTTATTAATAATGACACCACTAATATGAATAATACATCGAACCGTTATTATTAAACTTAATAATTCATATCAATATTTTAAAATAATAATTAATTAGTTAAATATATAAATACTTAATAAAAGATTAAATATATAAATAATAATTAATAGTAATGTTTTTAGTAATTATCGGTTAGGGTTAATTGTAAGTATTTGTAATTAATATTAATATTTATAGTCATTATCTATTACAATTAATTACAAAATAATTAAATATCAGTTGTTTTTAAAGATTAACATTTATTAATCATTTATATTAGTAACATTGATAATCTATTAATATGTTAATTTAAAAATTAATAATTAATATCAATTTTTAAAAATTCCATAATTGTAAAATAATTAATTTTTTAAAAGATTAATTACTATAGACATTAATTAAAATTGCTATTTATAGCCTTTGGTTAGGGTTAATTAAGTGTAAAATAAATAAATAAAAATAAATTGCTGTAATGAATAATTAATATCAATTATTTATAACAACGATATATTCATTATTAATACATAAATATTAAATTTTAAATATTGAATATTCGATAATCAATAATCAAGAATTAATAACGATCTATTAATCATTAATAAATAATAAATAGTTAATAATTAATAATCAATAATTTATAACAATGATCTACTAATCGTTAAAGAATGGATAATAAATAATAAACAATTAATAATAATTAATAATTAATTAATAGCAACTATTTATTAATTATTAATAAGTAAATTAATTTTAAATATTGAAAAATAAAAAATTAATAATAACTAATAACAATGACCTATTGGTCATTAATAAAGAAATAAGAAATAACAAATAAGAAATAATCAATAATCAATAATAAATAATCTATAATCAATAATTGCTAACAAAGCTGTATTAATCATTAATAAATAATAAATAATAAATAATAAATAATAAATAACAATAATTAAGAGCAATGATCTATTAATCAATCGGAAGAAAAGAATAAAGAATTAATCGTTTATAATAACTAATTAACAATTAATAGCGGGTTATTAATTACTAATGAATAGATTGATTCATTCATCCCCAAGCCCAGCCCGGGGCCGGATCCCCGCCGGTGCCGCCTCCCGCAATTCCCGCGGCTGGAGGAGCCCCGGGGCCGCCCCTCCCCCCACTGCCGGCGCTCCCCGGGCTGGCGAATCCTCTGGAAAAGCTTTTCCATGGAATTTCCTCTCGGGAGGGCCACAATTCCCGCTTTTCCCAGCGCCTCGGCAGCGGAAATTCCCAAATCCCGCCCTGGGCCGCTTCTCCGGGAACTCCGGGAGAACCCCGGGGGGTCCCGGCGCTTCCGTGTCCCGATCCCGAGGGGTTCGAATCCCGATCCCGGAGGGTTCCAATCCCGATCCCAAGGATTTGAATCCCGATCCCGCCGATTCCCGGCCGCTCCCGCCTTTGCCTCCTCCCGAGGGCTCCCGGGCGCCCTTTGGACCACCCGGGGCGGCTCCGGGGCCGCAATTCCGGGTCCAAAGGTTCCCGGGGCCGGCGGCGGCTCCGGCCGGGAGCGATTCCCGGGATCCGGCCTCGGCTGGGAATCAGGTGGGTGCTCCCGGCCCTCGGCCGGAGCCGGCGCCTTCTCCGGGAATTCCTTGGATTTGGGGGTTTAGGGTTTGTGGGAAATCCGGGGCTGCGGAGCTTCCCTGGGTCCTTCCCGGGATCCTTCCCGGGATCCTTCCCTGGATCCCTTCCCTGGATCCCTTCCCTGGATCCCTTCCCTGGATCCCATCCCTGGATCCCATCCCTGGATCCCGTCCCTGGATCCTTCCCTGGATCCCGTCCCTGGATCAGATCCCTGGATCCTTCCTTGGATCAGATCCCTGGATCCTTCCTTGGATCCTTCGCTGGATCCCTTCCCTGGATCCCATCCCTGGATCCCATCCCTGGATTCCATCCCTGGATCCCATCCCTGGATCCTTCCTTGGATCCTTCGCTGGATCCCTTCCCTGGATCCCTTCCCTGGATCCCATCCCTGGATTCCATCCCTGGATCCCATCCCTGGGTCCTTCTGTGGATCCTTCGCTGGATCCCTTCCCTCCCCTTTCCCTTTTCCCCCCTGCCCCCCCTTTTCTCCTTTCCCTTTCCTTTCCCTTTCCTTTCCCTTTCCTTTCCCTTTCCTTTCCCTTTCCTTTCCCTTTCCTTTCCCTTTCCTTTCCCTTTCCTTTCCCTTTCCTTTCCCTTTCCTTTCCCTTTCCTTTCCCTTTCCTTTCCCTTTCCTTTCCCTTTCCTTTCCCTTTCCTTTCCCTTTCCTTTCCCTTTCCTTTCCCTTTCCTTTCCCTTTCCTTTCCCTTTCCTTTCCCTTTCCTTTCCCTTTCCTTTCCCTTTCCTTTCCCTTTCCTTTCCCTTTCCTTTCCCTTTCCTTTCCCTTTCCTTTCCCTTTCCTTTCCCTTTCCTTTCCCTTTCCTTTCCTTTCCTTTCCTTTCCTTTCCTTTCCTTTCCTTTCCTACCTCTTCCCTTTTTCCCTTTTCTCTTTTTCCTCCTTTTCCATTTTCCCCCTTTTTCCCCTTTTATTCCCTTTCCCTTTTTCCCTCTTCTCCTTTCCCTTTTTTTCCCTTTCCCCCTTTTCCCCCCCTTTCCCCTTTCCCCCTTTCCCCTCCTCCCCTTCCCATCCCATTCCCACTTTTCCCCCTCTCTCCCACTTTCTCGTCATCTTCAGGGACTTTCCCCACCCATCCCAAGAGATTCCCAAGGAATTCCCTCCCCGCCCCACCCCAATCCAATCCCAGGGAACAGGGCCTGGGAGCCAGACCCCAATCCCTGGATTCCGTCCTCACCCCTGGAATTTCCCCTTTCCCACAGGAACAGGAATGGGAATGGGAACAGGAATGGGAACGGGAATGGGAACGGGAACGGGAACGGGAATGGGAACAGGAATGGGAACGGGAATCCCGCTGCTGCTGCTGCTGCTGCTGCTCCCGGTGCTCCATCCCGTGGCGGGTGAGTCTGCGGGATCAGGGAATGGCTCGGATGGGAAAGGAACTTTGGGATCGCCCAATCCCGTGGGCACCGGAATCCCCGTGCCAGGAATGCTGAACCCAGAGAATTCCGGGAATATCAAACCCAGAGAATTCTGGGATACTGAACCCAGAGAATTCCGGGAATATTGAACCCAAAGAATTCCGGGAATGCTGAACCCAAAGAATTCCGGGACATTGAACCCAAACAATTCTGGGAATATCAAACCCAAAGAATTCTGGGATACTGAACCCAAAGTAATGAATGAACCATTCATTAATTAATCCGTTAATATCATCATTAATAAAATATCGAATATTGAACCCAAAGAATTCGGGAATGTTGAACCCAAACCACTTCAGGAATGTTAAACCCAGAAAATTCTGGAATGTTGAACCCAAAGAGTTCCAGGAATGTTGAGCTCAAGGAGTTCCGGGAATGTTGAATGCAAAGAATTCCGGGAATGTTGAGGAATATCAACTCCGGGATATTGAGTCCAAACAATCTGGGGATGTTAAACCCAAACAATTCCGGAATGTTGATCTCAAACAATCTGGGAATGTTAAATCCCCTGAAATTCCAGGATGTTAAACCCAAATAATTCTGGGAATATTGAACCCAACAATTCCAGGATCTTAAACCGAAAAATTTGGGAATATTGAACCCCAAAAATTCTGGGAATATTGAACCCAAACAACTTTGGGAATGTTAAACCCAGAAAATTCTGGAATGTTGAACCCAAAGCATTCTGGGACTATTGAATGCAAATAATTCTGGGAATGCCGAACACAAAAATCTGGGCATGTTAAACCTCCAATATTCTGGGATATTGAACCCAAACAATCTGGGAATGTTGAACCCAACCAACTCTGGAATCTGGATCCCAAATATTCCGGAATATTGAACCCCAACAATTCTAGCCGCCTCGGAGCAGGAACTCCGGGATTTTGCCGTCCCTCTGATCCGTAGGGAACGTCCACGAGCCTCTGCTGATCCTGGAGGGGCCGGAGCAGGGCGGGATCCGGCTCCGGTGCCTCTCGGAGCGCCCCTTCTCCGACGTCCAGCTGCTGTGGACGGACGGGAAGGGGGAAAACTTGACGGGAATTCCGGCGCCGACGGACACCGGGAGTGCCGGCAGCTCCCTGCTGCTCCGGCCGGGATCCGGGAACGCCGCGTCCTGCAGGATCCTGGACCCCCGGCTCCAGACGGCCTCGGAATCTTCTGTCGTCGTCGCCGGTGAGACGCCGGGAAAACGGGAATCGTTCCCAGTTATCCCAAGTTTTCGTGGCATGATGAAGGAGGTTTTAAAGTTTTCCAGGGATTTCCTGGACTTGGAGCCGCTGGAAGGTCCTGGAATGTTTGGGATGGTTTTCCATGGGCTCGGGGATGAATCTGGGGATGGAATTCCCAGTTTGGGGATGGGGGAATTCCCAGTCTGGGGATGGAATTCCCAGTTTGGGGATGGAATTCCCAGTTTGGGGATGGAAAATTCCCAGTTTGGGGATGGGGAATTCCCAGTTTGGGGATGGGGAATTCCCAGTTTGGGGGTGGGGAATTCCCGGCGCAGCAGTCCCAGGGTTCCCTGGCCAGTCCGGGATTCCCGGAGTTTTTTTCCAGACGTTTTCTTCCCGGCCACGTCTCCCTGGCTCCCGGCGTTCCTGATGCTGCTCCTCCTCGGCGTCTTCCTGCTGCTGGCGGCCGCCTACAAACTGCGCCGTGAGTGCCACGCTGCCGGCAGCTCCCGCCATTCCCGCAATTCCCGCCATTCCCGCCATTCCCATTCCCGGAATTCCCGCCATTCCTGCAATTCCCGCCATTCCCGTTCCCATTGCCACAATTCCCGCTATTACCATTGCCGCAATTCCCGCCATTCCTGCAATTCCCGCCATTCCCATTCCCGCCATTCCTGCAATTCCCGCCATTCCCATTCCCTCCACTCCTGCCACTCCCGCCATTCCTGCGATTCCCATTCCCATCATTCCCGCCATTCCCATTCTAATTCCCACCATTCCTGCCATTCCCATTCCCGCCATTCCTGCAGTTCCCACGATTCCCATTCTAATTCCCGCCATTCCCGCAATTCCCGCTGCTCCCACCATTCCCGCAATTCCCATTCCCATTAACCTCATTAATTCTCATTAATCTACCACTAATCAACCGGTGATTAACTGCTAATTAACCATTAATTAACTGTTAATTAACCCTTAATCAACTGTAATTAACCTCTTATTAGCCATTAATTACCCATAATTAACCTCTAATTAACCATTAATCAACCGTCAATCAACCGTTAATCATGTCAACCAACCATTAATCAACTGTCAATTAACCATTAATGAAATGTTAATTAACTGTTAATTGACCGCTAATTCACTATTAATTAACCATTAATTAACCGATAGTAGCCATTAATTAACTGTTAATTAACCATTAATCAATTGTTAATTAACCTCTTATTAACCATTAATTACCCATAATTAACTGCTACTTAACTATGAATCAACCACTAATCAACCATTAATTAACCGTTAATTAGCCATTAATTAAATGTTAATTAACTGTTAATTGATGGCTAATTGACTATTAATTAACTGCTAATTAACCGCTAATCAACCTCTAATTAACTGCTAACTAACCATTAATCAACCATTAATTAACTGGCCATTAATTAACCATTACTCAACCACAAATTAACCCTTCATTAACCCTTAATTAACCACTAACTCTGAATCAACCACTAATTAACCATTCATTAGCCCTTAATAACCACTAATTAACCCTTAATTAACCCTCCCTTCCCCCTAACGAGCCTCTCCTTCCGTGTCTCCGCAGGGAACCAGCAGCTCCTGGCTCGCGAGCGTGAGTCCAATTCCCCGGCGGGAAAAGGCGGAATTTGGGATCGGCCCTGGGAATTCTGGCCTTGGGGAGGGTCCAGGGTGGAGATTCCCCAAAAATCGGGATTTGGTGGCCAAAAGTGGCGGGAAAATCCGTCTGTTCTGGAATGGGAATGGAGCGGGAAAGAGGAAATGAAAGAACTGAAGAGCAAGCAATGAATGAAATCAAATGATTGGGAGTAAAGGGGGAATGAAAGAAATGAGGAGGAGCCGAGGAATGAAAAGGAATGAAAAGGAATGAAAAGAAATTAAAAGGAATTTAAAGGAATTAAAAGAAAATAAAAGGAATTAAAAGAAATGGAAAGAAATTAAAAGGAATTAAAAGAAATTGAAAGAAAATAAAAGAAATTAATAGAAATGAAAAGAAATTAAAAGGAATTAAAATAAAATAAAATAAATTAAAAGAAAATAAAAGAAATTAAAAGAAAGTAAAAGAAATTATAAGAAAAATACATTAAAAATAGAAATAAAAATGATATAAAGAAAATATCAAATAAAGCAATTAAAATAAATAAAAGCAATGAAAAAATGAAAAAAATAAAATCAATAAACAGAAGTAAAAGAAATTGAAAGAAATTAAAAGAAATTCAAATAAAACACATTAAAAATAGAAATAAAGACAATAGAAAGAAATTATCAAATAAAGCAAAAACATGAAATAAAAGCAATAAAAAGTAAATAAAATAAATTAAATTAAAGAAAAAATCAAATAGAAAATATAAAACTAAGATAAAGGATGCAAAATGAATGAAAATAAATGAAAATAAATGAAAATTGGATACCTTAAAATAATTGAAATAAAAATGATATTAATAAAATATAAATTAAAGCAAATAAAATAAATAAAAGCAATTAGAAAGTCCTTAAATAAATAAAAATAAAGAAAAAATAAAATAAAATAAAATAAAATAAAATAAATAGAAGGTAAATAAAATAAATTAAAATGAAATAGATTAAAATGAATATAAATAAAAATTATGTGAAGAAAAAATAAAATAAATGAAATACACAAAATAAAAAATAAAAAAGAGAAAATAAAATAGAATAAAATAAATAAATAAAATAAAAAAATAAAATAAATAAAATAAATACTATGAAAATAAAACTGAGAAATAGAAGCGAACTTAAAATCTGAAAATAAATAAATAAGCAAAAATAGAAAATAAAGAAAAATATAAAATAAATAACTAAAAATGAATTAAAGAAGCCATAAAATAAATAAAACATAAAATTAAAAAAAAGAAATTAAAATGAATCAAAAGGAAACTAAAATATAAAATCCAATTTATAAAAGTTAAAATAAATCAAATACAAAATCAAATTTAAAAATCACTATAAAAGGAATCAATATAAATAACAAAATTTTAAAAATCGGTTCCATCAAATACAAAATAAGATCAATAAAACCAAAATAATCGGGGGAAATAAAAATAAAATGTAAATAAATATCAAAAATAAAAAGGGAAAGAAAGGAAACAAAGAAATAAATCCAGAATAAAATAGAGTGAAATAAATGAAATGAAATGAAATGGAATGGAATAAAATAAAATAAAATAAAATAAAATAAAATAAAATAAAATTAAATTAAATTAAATTAAATTAAATTAAGTGGAGTGGAGTGGAGTGGAATGGAATGGAATGGAATGGAATGGAATGGAATGGAATGGAATAGAACGGAATTCTCCCCTTGATCCTCAGGGAACGCGCCGTCGCTGTTCCAGCGGCTGTTTTGGCGCTCCCGGAATTTTCCGTAATTCCCGTTTCCCTTCCCCCTTCCCAGGGAAGAACCAGCAGGAGATCCAGGAGGGTGAGTGCGGGACTCGGCTTTCCCTGGGATTTGGGCCCTGAGAAGCGCCCGGATCCCCCCGGAATTCCCCGGAAGCGCCGGGGGCGGGCGGGACCACGGGAATTCCTGAGGGCTGATCCCAATTCCTTACAGAGATCGAGGATCTCAAGGGGGAGCTGGGTAAGAGCCGGCATTAATTATTCATTAGCTGCTAATTAACTAGTCATTGGATGCTAATTAATCATTCACTAACTGATAATCAATTAGCTATTAGATACTAATTGATTATTCATTAGCTGCAAATTAGTTATTAATTAGCCTTAAACCAATTGTTTATTAGATTTAAAGCCATTGTTTATTAGACTCGGACCAATAATTCGACTTAGACTAATTAGTTCTTAGACTAATTATTTATAATTCTTAGACTATTTATTAATGAGATTTATTCTAATTGTTTATTAGACTATTTATTGGACTCAGATTAATTATTTATTAGACTCAGAATAATTATTCATTAGACTCAGATTAATAGTTTATTAAATTTACAGTCATTATTAGGCTCAGACTAATTATTAGACTTAGACCAATTGTTTATTAGTCTAATTGCTGACTAGACAAACTCTAGTTATTTATTAGACTTATGCTATTTATTACACTGGTTAATTATTTATTAGACTCAGAATAATTGCTTCTTACCCTTGGATGAATTATTAGCTCCAGACCAATTATTAGATTTAGACCAATTATTTCTTAGACTTGGATTATTTATTAGATTTAGACTAATTATTAGATTCAGACTAATTTTCTATTAGGCTTAGACCAATTAATTATTTATTTGACTTAGCCCAATTATTATTTCTTAGACTCAGACCAATTATTTCTTAGACTATTTATTGATCAGACTCATTCTAATTATTTATTAGATTTGGACAATTTATTAGGCTCAGCCTAATTACTTCTTAGACCCAGAGTAATTATTTAACTCAGAATACTTGCCTGTTAGACTGAGACTAATTAGTTATTAGACTCAGACTAAATATTTATTAGCTTTGGACTAATTATTTATTCTTAGAGGAGGTATTTCTTAGACCTGGACCAATTATTTATTCGACTTGGATGAATTACTTCTCAGATTCAGACTAATTATTTATCAGACTCAGACTAATTATCAGACAGACTAGTTATTAGACTTCAACTAATTACTTATTAGACCCATTCTAATAATTTATTAGCCCTGGACTAATAATTTATTAGACTTGGACTAATTATTAGACTCAGAATAATTACTTGCTTATTAGACTCATTCTAATTATTAGCTTACAGCAATTATTTATTAGATTCAGATTAATTATTTATTAGACCAAGACTATTTATGAGAATAATTCTAATTATGTATTAGACTGAGACTGAAAATTTATTAGACTTAGACTAATTATCAGACAGACTAATTATTAGACTTGGGCTAAATATGTATTAGACTAATTGTAATAATTTATTAGACTCAGACTAATTATTTACTAGACTCAGACTAATTACTTATTAGACTCATCCTAATTATTATCTTACCCCAATTATTTATTATTAGGCTCGGACTAGTGATTTCTTAGACTGAGACTAAGTATTTATTGGAATAATTTTAATAATTTATTAGGCTTGGATTAATTATTAGGCCCAGAGTAATGAAATTCTTTCCCTTAATCCCAACCTCAATTTTTGCCCCCAAACTGAGCCCACATTTGGGGATTTTCCTGATTTTTGTTCCTTTCTTTTCCAGAGGAGGAGACTGGAAAACTCCAGAAGGGTAAAAAAGCCTCGAGTTTTCCTCCAAATCCACGATTTTTGGGACAAAATCCAAGGATTTCGGTGGAGTTCTGAGGGTGGAGCTGGAAAATCCCTCGGGATTAATTCTCTTATTAATTATTAATTAATTCCAAGAGGGATAGAAGGGATAAATCCGGGAGTATTTGTGGGAAAGGGACCTAAAAATAATTGGGATAATTCCGATTAATTTAAATTCCTTTGGGAGCTGCTTCTGCCAGATCCGGAATTAATTTTCTAATAATCAATTAATATTTACCTTGATTTCCTGGAAATGTTTGGGAATATTTTTTTGTTTAGTAATAACTGAATAATGAATAGTTAATTAGCAATAATGAATGCTTACTTTATTGATAATTAATAATTAATAA
Source organism: Coloeus monedula (assembly GCF_965178545.1). Taxonomy (NCBI): domain Eukaryota; kingdom Metazoa; phylum Chordata; class Aves; order Passeriformes; family Corvidae; genus Coloeus; species Coloeus monedula. Next base: position 1,542,518 of record NC_138814.1, on the reverse strand, counting down.
TTAATAATTAATGCTTACTTGATCATTTATCAATAATTAACAACCAATGATTAAAAATTAATAATTAATAATGCAAAATAACCAGTAATTAATGACTATTAACTAATAACTAATAATTAATAACTAATTATTATTTAATTGTATTTGAGCAAGCTCCAGCATCTACAGGTCCATTATTCTCTACAGATTAGAGATAATAATTATTATTCATTAAATACATTTTAGATCTATCTTGTCTTTATATTATTAATTTTTAATACCTAATCATTATTAATTGATATTTAATATAAGGTATTTAAATGTCTGTTATTCTGCAGAGATTAAACATAATTATACTTTCTATCTATTTATAGAAAATGAACACCTAATTACTCCTACTAATTATATTTCATGATTAGATATAATATTTATAAGCAATTATTTATTTTATACATCTATAAAATATAATCGATGACATTATTATTTATTATATAATTAAATATTCTATCTAAAAGACATTAATTATTCTATATAAGCTATATATATCAATCATATTAACAATCAATATAAATCCTATTAAAAGTAAATATTAATGATATTAGTAGTAAATATGAATCATTTAAAAGTTAAATATTAATTATATGATTATCAACCATTAATTAACTCGTTATCTCTCCAATTATTTCTGATCTCGATAATTATCTCGATATTAACACCACTTCCCCGGAATTCCCGCGACAATTCCCATTCCCAAATCCCGATTTCCTTCTCTGCCCCCGCAGAGAACCAGGAGATGGAGAAGAAAATCGGTGAGGAAATGCCGGAATTCGGGGAGTTTGGGGGAATTTGGGGGGAATTTGGGGGAATTTGGGGAATTTGGGGGAATTTGGTGGAATTTCGGGGATTTGGGCTCTGGAAAAACGTTTGGAGCTGAACTGGGGCTGCTTTGGGAGGTGGGACTGGTGACAAAGGTGGGACATGGGGACACCTGGGACAGGTGCCTGGGGTATGACCCAGGTGACCCAGGTGGCTCAGACCTGGCACAGGTGGCACAGGTGGCACAGAAACACCTGGCCCAGGTTTCCCAGGTGACAGAGGTGACACAGGTGACACACCTGCCCAGGTGACCCAGGTGACACAGGACACCTGGGACAGGTGACAGAAGTGACACAGGTGACACAGATGATACGCGCCTGACACAGGTGGCACAGGTGGCACGGGTCACACACAGGTGTTCCAGGCAGCACACAGAGGTGACACAGGTGGCACAGGTGGCATAAGTGACATGGGAACACCTGGGACAGGTGACAGAGGTGGCACAGGTGACACAAAGGTCACTCAGGTGTCGCACAGGTGACACAGGTGTCACTCAGGTGTCACTCAGGTGTCACTCGGGTGTCCCACACCTGGCCAGGTGTCCCACAGGTGTCACTCGGGTGTCACTCAGGTGTCCCACACCCACCCAGGTATCACTCAGGTGTCACTCAGGTGTCACTCAGGTGTCCCACACATGCCCAGGTGTCCCACAGGTGTCACTCAGGTGTCCCTCCGGTGTCACTCAGGTGTCACTCAGGTGTCCCACACCCACCCAGGTGTCCCACAGGTGTCACTCAGGTGTCACCAGGTGTCCCACACCCACTCAGTTGTCACTCAGGTGTCACCAGGTGTCACTCAGGTGTCCCACACCTGCCCAGGTGTCCCACAGGTGGCCCTGATGTCTCTTTGGGCTCTCTCGTTGCAGGGCACATCCAGGCCCAGTTGGGTGAGTGGGACCCGGCCCCGATTGCTCCGCCCCGCCCGGCTCTGCTGGCATGCAAATGAGCTGCCGGGTTAATGAGCGTTAATTAGCGTTAATTAGTGCTCCTTTCCGCACAGGATTCAGACTGGCTCAGAGTAACGCAGGTGAGTCCCAGCCTCCTCCTCCTCCTCCTCCTCCTCCTCTTCTTCCTCTTCTTCCCCTCCTCCTCCTCCACTTCCTCCTTCCCCTTTTCCTCCTCCTTCTCCTTCTCCTCTTCCTCTGCCTGTTCTTCCTCCTCCACCCGTTCCTTTCCCTCCTCCATCTCCTTCTCTTCCTCCTCCTCTTCCTCCTCCTCTTCCTCCACCTTCTCCTTCTCCTGCTCCTTCTCCTCCTCCATCTCCTTCTCTTCCTCTTCCTCCCATTTGTCCACCCTTTCTCCTCCTTTTCCTTCTCCTGCTCCTCCTTTTCTTCCTCCTCCTCCCTTTCCTCCTGCTCCTCCTCCTCCATCTCCTTCTCTTCCTTCTTGTCCTTCTCTTCTTTCTCCATCTCCTCCTCCTCCTCCTCCTTCTCCTCCTTTTTCTGCTCCTCCTGATTTTCCTCCTCCTCCTTCTCTTCCTTTTCTTCCTCTTCCTCCTTTTCCTTCTCCTTCTCCTTCTCCCTCTCCTCCTCCTTCTTTCTCCTTCTCCTCCTCTTCCTCCTGCTCCTCCTCCTCCTTCATCTCCTTCTTTTCCTCCTCCTTCTCCTCCTCCTTCCCCCCAAATCTTCCCAAAAATCAGAACTTTGTGGGGGTTTTTTTTGCATTTAGATTTTGCACATCCTAACACATGGAAAAATCCCAAATATTTGGTTATTCTATATTGAACGGTATCAAACGATATCAAATTATCCCCAACGATACCAAATGATATCAAACGATATCAACCGTTGGTTTTCCCTCCTTCCCAAGTCTCCCTGACCCTGGACGAGCACTGCAAACACCCCGACCTCGTGATCCAGGGAAAATCCTGGATCATCACCTCCAAGCCGGGATCCAAGATCCATCCCAAAGCCGTGGTGGTGGCCCGGGAAGGCTTTTCCGAAGGGCAGAGCTACTGGGAAGTGGAGGTGGGCGACGGATCCGACTGGGAGCTGGGCGTGCTGGGCCAGGAGATCCGGGATTCCCTGCGGAACGGCGGCCGCTTCCCGGAGGAGACGGTGCCAGGGCTGGAGTATTCCCAGGGGAAATTCCACCTCCCCGGCGGGAAGCTGGAGCGCAATTCCGGGAGCTGCCGCGTGCTCGGGGTCTTCCTGGACCAGGAATCCCGCACCCTCTCCTTCTTCGACGCTGAGGAGAAGCAGCGCCTGGGACTCCTCCCCTTGAAACTTCCCGGGAATCTCTTCCCGTTCTTCAGCCCCAGCTCCGATGGGAAAGCCCTGGGGATCCGCCCCGTGGGGGTTGGAGGGCCCCAGCAGTGACCTTTTAATATTCGCTTTATTTTAATAACTGAATTCCCTTTTGAACGTCCCAATTGTTCCCCTTAAAATAGTCCAATTGTTCCTTTTTAATATTCAATTTATTCCCTTTTAATATTCAAATACCCCCTTCTAATATTCCAATTATTCCCCTTTTTAATATTCCAATTAGTCCTTTTAAAATATCCTAATTACTCCCTTTTTAATATTCAAATTATCCCCTTTTAAATATTCAAATTATTCTCTTTTAATATTCAGGTACCCCACTTTTAATATTCAGATTATTCCCTTGTTAGTATTCCAATTAATTTCTTTTAATATTAAAATTATTCTCTTATAATATTTTGTTTCATTTAAATATTGCAATTAGTCCTTTTATAATATCCCAATTAATCCCTTTCAAATATTCAAATTATTCTTTTAAAACTTCCTAAGCGGTCCCTTATTAATATTCAAATTATCCCTTTTTAAAACATTCAAATTATTCCCTTTTATATTCAAACATTCCCCTTTTAATATTTCAATTTTCTTTTAATATTCAAATCATTCTCTTTTAATATTTTAATTATTCTTTTTAAATATCCCAATTAGTACCTTTTAAATATCCCAATTAGTACCTTTTAAATATTCAAATGATCCCTTTCAAATCCCCTAATTAGTCTTTTTTAATAGTGAAATTATCCCTATAAATATCCTAATTAGTCTTTTTAATATTCAAATGGCTCCTTTTAAAATAGTCCAATGATTCCCTTTTTAATATTCCAGTCATTTCCCTGTTCCCGTTATTCCCATTTGCCCATTCCCACCTTGTCCCATCCCAAAGGATGGAGGCTGGGAATGGGCGACAAATCCCGGTCTGTGGGGCCAGGAGGAGATCAATGAATAATTATAAATTCATTCATTCATTTAAATCCATTAATAATGACTAATAATTAACTAACCATCAATGCAATTATAATGTAAACCTATTAATTAATGAATTAATGAATCAGAGGGTGAGAAAGGGAAATAAAAACCAGCAGGGTTCCCAAAGTTCCCCAAACAATTTTCAGCGATTCAGGAATTTCGGAAAACCCCAAAGTGTTCGAATATTTCCCTTCTCTTCCCATTTTCTTCCGGTTTCCTGTGGATAAATCCCGGATTTCTCTTGCTGTTTGTTACATTTCTTGGATATTTGGTTTGGAATAATAAATCCATGGGAATAACTCGCTGCTGTGTCAGGAATCCCTGGAATTTTCTGATCTATGGATCCTCAATATTTGAATTATTTGATTTTTTTAGATCCTGTTTTATTTTTCTTATTCTAATTATCTTCTAGATCCTAATTAATTTTATTTGAGATTTTAATTATTCCCCACTTTATTTGAATTATTTCATTTCTATTTTCTAATTATTTCCTATTTCCTAATTATTTTCTCTTTGATATTCGAATAATTCTCTTTAATTTTCTCCCAATTATTTTCTCTTTTATGTTCCCATTATTTTATATTTAATATTTTAATGATTTTCCAGTTTTTATCCAAATTATTTTCTCTTCTGCATTCCCATGATTTTATCTTGTATCCAAACTATTTTTTCTTTTATATTCCAATTACTTTCTCATTAATATTCAAGTTACTTTATAGTTAATATTCTAATTAATTTATCTTCCAGATTCTGATTGTTTATGTTTAATATTTTAATTAATCTCCATTTAAAATTCTTATTTTATCTTCTACATTCCAATTATTTCATATTTAATATTTTAATTAGTTTCCATTTTTTATTCTCATTATTTCCTCAGGTCCTAATTATTTTATCTCTTATAATCCAATTATTTTCTCTTTAATAGTAAAGCTACTTTATTTTTAATATTCTAATTATTTTCTCTTCTACATTTGAATTGTTTTACATTTATTATTTTAATTAATTTCCGTTTTGTATTCAAATTCTTTTATCTTCCATATTCTGATTATTCTGCATTTAATATTTTAATTCTTTTTAATTTTTAATTTTAATTATTTTCTCTTTTATATTCCAATTATTTTATCCTTCCCATTCCAATTATTTTCTCTTTTATAGTCTAATAATTTTCTCTTTTATATTCCAATTACTTCCTCATTAATATTCTAATTATTTTCTTCTCTATTGTAATGATTGCATCTTTTATGTTTTAATAATTCTCTTTCATATTCTCACCAATTATTTTATCCTTTATAATGGAATTATTTGAATTTTGATATTTGAATTATTTTATTTTCGACCTTTGAATTATTTTCTATTTCATATTTAAATTATTTTCCATTTTTTATCCTAATAATTTTCTCTTTCTATTCAATTTTCTATTTTCTGTTTTAATTGTTTTCCATTTTTAATTTTAATTATTTTCTCTTTTCGAGTAGAATTATTTTATATTTAATGTTTCATTTATTCCACATTTCTTATTCTAATTATTTTGCCTTCCAGATTCTAATTTTTTATAGTTAATATTTTAATTATTTTCCATTTTAATTCTAATTATTTTATCATTTGTATTCTAATTATCTTATCTCTTAAAGTCCAATTATTTTCTCTTTTATATTCCAATTACCTTTCATTAATATTCAAATTATTTTCTGTTTTATATTTTAATTCTTTTCTCAATTCTAATTATTTATATTTAATGTTTCATTTATTCTTCATTTCTTATTCTAATTATTTTCCCTTGGAGTTCCTAATTTTTTATATTTAGTATTTTAATTGTTTTCAGTTTTCCATTCTAATTATTTCCTCATCTACATCCCAATTATTTTATATCCCAAATATTTTTTAATATTCCAATTATTCCCCTCCTATATCCAAATTATTTTCTCTTTTATATTTTTATTATTTTCTGTTTAATATTCCAATTATTCCTTTTTTTTTTTTAATATTCCAGTCATTTCCTCTTCCCGATTATTCCCACTTGCCCATTCCCATCCTGTCCCATCCCAAAGGACGGAGTCTGGGAACGGGGAAAAATTCCGCCTCTATTGACCCCAGGTGAGGAATTTTTAGGGGGAAAAAAGGAAATTTTTGGTCTTTTTTGCCACCCAAAACCTGCTCTGGGAGTCCGAGGTGGGAATTCACCTTTGCCATGAAATTGTTGGAATAAAATTCCCATTTCCCGGTTTTTGGTTGGAGTTTTTGGCTGCGTTTTTTAGGGTTTGGTGGTTTTTTTGTTTGTTTTTGTTCTGTTTTTTTTTAATAAAAGGAAATGTCCGTGGAAAAATCCGGGTTGGATCCGTTAAAAAATTTCCCTAAAAATCTCCCAGGTAAAGAAACGATTCCCAAACCCATTCCCAGGGGCGAGGGGAGGATAAAGGATGGGAGCAATGGGAATTCGCTGGTCTCAGTTTGACAGACGGGTGTTGGCCGAGGAAGGCAGGAGCCTCCCTTGGAATGGAAAAGAAAACTGCAACTCCCTTCCCTCTGAGTTATTATAATTTTGAAATCAAGGGCCTTTAGGCAGAGATGTGGGAAATAGGAATAACAGTTCTTTACTATCATATATCTATATGCGTATAACCAGTCAAACAAACAGCAATAACTCTGGCAGTAACAGCAAACAATCCCAAACCCAGTGCCAGCCTTCTCGGCTGTCAGGCCCTTTCCCCTCGGGTGCAGTTCCGCTCGCAGCCGGCAGGGGCGCTGGCGGCTCCCGGTGAGCAGGGCAGGTGCGATGGTTCCCCCGCGGCTGCAGGGGGCGCTCCGGAGCGAGCTCGGGGAGCACGCGGCACTGGCGGCCTGGGATCCCGGGAAGGGATGGGACAAAGGCTTCACAAACCGCTGGGCAGCCGATCCCAGTGTCCGGCCGGACCCTCGGGAACAGCAGGCAGGAACAGCAGGGACAAGCAAAATCCCAGGGGGCAGACGAGATGGATCAAACTCCGGAGCTGCAGCGGGAACCCCCGGAGGTCTGGGCAGGCAGGGCGAGTGGGGCTACAGAGCAACGAAAGCTCGAAGCAATGGCGGGGGCAGGGCTCGGAAATCCCGGGGTTTCTCCCTGAGGCACCCGAGCAGATGGTGAAAAGGTCCCTCTTTTAGTAAGGTGGGTGTCAGGGTCCCAGTGTAGCAGCTGCTCCAGTGAGCAAGCTCCGCTCACGGTAGAAGGAAGGCAGCCGAAAAAGCAGAAGTGTGCAGTGCTGCAGAATTGCCTCCACCACGATGGCAGCCTCTGTCTCCCTCCGAACGCCGAGAACAGCAGCCCACAAGGTCAGGTGAAAGAGAGCAGCCCATCGGTGGGGAGATTGACAGCTGGGCTGGAAACCTCCCAGAATCAGACCTGAAACCAGGCAGAATTTACCCGTGAGAATTTTACAGTGAAATTCTGCAGCTTCAGTGAACCCCACAGAGAAGGCCAAGAAGATAATCAGTGAGAGAAGATGTTCTGGACACGAGGGGAGGATGTTCTGGTTATGGGATGTTAAGAGTGTACAAGGAAGAACGTGTGGGTAATATGTAACAACGATACCTTTGCTTGTAGAGCTGATTGTTTTCCAGCCTGAACGGCCATTGTTTGTTAGACAGCCTTGGCACTGTTTGTAAGCAGCCAATCTCAACAGGCCACAGCCACTGTGAAGAGCTATAAGAGCGGCAGCAGAGAAAATAAAAAATCTTTCTCTCTTCCTCGACTATGGATTACGAGCAGTGTGTGCTGTTACGTCTGCCTCGACAAAGCCACAGCACTCGGGTGTGGTGTGGGTGTCCAGGAGATGGCATGTCCAGGTGTGATCAGCAGGACACAAGGCTTACAGGAGACACACACTTTTCTGCAGCAGCTGAACATGGGGCTTGAAGCAGGAAAAGCTCTAAAACAAGGAGGAGGGAGGGAAAGATCTCTGCCAAGCCAAACAGCACAGAACTGTTCAGCTTTGTATCAGCAGTGCACAGAGAGCAGATGCCCAGTGCAGGCAGCAGTGAGGGCCCACTGAGTCAAACAGGGGATCTCTGCTCTGCAAAGCACTTGGGATTGCAGTGGAGTTGGTCTTTGGGAACTGGAAGGAATCCCTGGGGCAGCTGCCCCTCTTCCTCTGGCTCATCAGGGCAGCTGTGAGATGTGGGGCTTTGGGAAAGGAGAAGCAGAGCTGCACATGGGGCACCTGTAAGATCTGCTGCTTTCTTGCCTGAGCACATCCTGGGCTGGGGGCAAGGGACAGAGGCAGAGAAGAGGAACAGAGCAACCCTTGTTGCTCAGCAGGGCCAGGAAGTTCTGCTGGGAGAAAGGAGATGGCCAGAGGAGAGTTTAAGGGTTCACTGGAAGCTGATGTCTTGGAGCATTTCCCTTTCCTAGGCTCCTGCCCACTGCTTCAGGAACTCCCAGCAGCACCTTCTGCTGTTCTCCTCTGATTCCCAGCAAAGCCAGCATGAGGATGAGCAGGAGAGCCAAGCTGAGCCAGGTTCATCCCTGGTGGAGCTGCATGGCTTGGGGACCTCTGTCCCAGGCACCTGAGCCCGCCTGTCCCTCTGTGCTGACACCACCTGAGAACTGAGCGGGGAGAGCAGCTGGAGTTCCAGGCACACCCGAGTGGAGAGGGAGATTTCTGTGGGGTGGGAAAGGCAGAACAGGAGCTGATAACTGGGGCAGGATGGAGCTGTGAGGGGGGTTGGCAGAGGAGGACCCACCCAAAGCAATGGTGCCAGGGCTTGGCGTGGCCATGGCAGAGCTTTGGGAGTGCAGGTGTGTGGAGACCAGCACAGAGTGTTCTGCCTTTCTGCTTTTGTGTCTCTTTTCTGCCATAAGATTTTGGAAAAAGCTGTGGAGATGAGAAGCTGTCAGCAGTTTGTCCTGCATTATCTCATCCTTCTTTGTTTTAATAAAATTTTCTGTTCTTTTCTTTATTTTGACCTTCATGCCTTTCATCTCAATGTTCTCTAGAAATCTTTTTGAATTCTTCAGAAGTCTTTTCATTCACTGCACAGACATGGAATAATGGTGTAACTGAAAGAAATGCTGACAATTAACGAGGTTGTAAACAATGCAAAAACCTAAAGAGATGCAATATTAAAAAGCCAATTGTATTCTTTAAAATGTCATTGCAGTAAGCGAAAATAGGGGAATATTTATAATTTCACACTGACTGAGGTTTCTTTTGCTCACAGCGACACCAGAGCCAAGGCAGCTCCTTCCCTGGCCGGAAGCTCTGCTCTCAAGCTGCTGGGCACAGCACAGCCCCGCTGCTGTGGTTTTCCTCCCCACACTCGCAGCCTGCACAAACACAGCAAAGCAGAGAGGAAACCTCTGCAAGGGGCTCCTCCTGCACAGCTCCTCTCCCCCAAGGCAATTCCTGCCCTGGGGACTGTTTCACACCCTGGCAGAGCTTGCAGGTACCTCTGGAATTCCTCTGCTCCAACCCCACTGCTCCAGCCGGGCTGATTGCAGGTGCTTGCCCAGGATCAGGTACATCCAATGCAGCTGCCTACCCCAACAATCGAGTTTTGGGTGTCCATCTGTCAAGCAAAGATGCTGACTGATGATGCAAATGCCCCTCACCCCTGGGAGCTGGGTCTGTTCTTCTCCCAGAAAGAGGAGGCTGGGAGGGAGCAACCAGCTGGACATGGCTCTGTTTGGACCTGAGCAGCTTTGGCTCAAACATTCAGCAAAGTCATCAGAGCAAGAAATTCTTGTGAGGGTTCAAACTCTGTGCCTTGATTTGCTTCTGAATCTTTCATCTTCCTTGATATCTTCCCAGCACAGCCTATAGCATGATCTGAGAGGGGCCAGAGCATATTTTGGAGAGAAATGGAATTGCATTGGAACGGGCTTCTCCTAAGGGAAGTTTCCAGTGGTTTCATGTGATTCTCTAAATGTGCCCGAATTGACTTCCCCAGCCTCAAGTTTCTGTTCCTGAATTCCTGCAGGGCAATGGAGCTCCTGAAAGTAGAAACATCCTGGCTCACCAACCTGAAAAACCTCTCAAACTGCCCTGAGCACACCCGTGGGTGAGGCAGCTCTCCTGTGGAGCAGAGCTGTGCCCTTCTGCGGCTCCATGGATGGACAGCCCGGGGCAGCTCTGCTGGCACCAGAGGTTTGTGTGTGAGCAGCTGAATCCAGCACCCGCTGTCCTTACCATGAGCTCAGGACAAATGAGAACAACAGGCTTGGGGTTAACACGTCTTCATTGTTTCACTTTGATGTGAAAAGAAACTTTACTGAGATTTAATTTGTTCTGGTTGTTGTTTCCTCTCCCATGATGTTCCCAATAGCAGCTGTGAACTGGGAGGGAGGAAAGACTCTGGTCCTTCCCAGTTCACACAGAATGGCTTTTCCCTTGGAACAGAGAAATGAAGGGCTGGGCTCTGGTCACAGACCTTTAGCAGTGCCCTGATGGTCAGTCCCTGCCCTGAGAGAGCCTCCTCTGCTCTCACAGTTGGCAGAACTGCACCCATGAGGAGAAAACCAGCCCTGCAAAGCCCAGCCCTGTCAGTGAGACAGGCCCGTAGAGCTGTGGTGAATGTGCACAGCCCCGGAACCTCCTCCCTGAGGACACTTTGCTGTCAGGGGGGGAGATCAGAGCAGGATGGTCAGTGCTGGCCTGAGCGGCCACAGGGGGTCCAGCAGCCCTCTCCAGCCTCCCCCAAAGTGGCACAGCTGGAACAGCCCAGGGGCTCTCTCAGCCCTTCCCGTGTGTCTCCAGGCATCCCACACGGAGCAGCAGGGACAGAAGGGCATTAAGTGCCGTGGTGATGCCATGAAGATTTTTGCCTTTTCTTTTTTACCCCTGTTATACCTTTTACAGCTTCTGTATTCCTAGTGCTTTTTGCCTACATTCTTGGACTTGTTTGTTAAGCTAAGAGACTAAACATTTTAGAAGCTTCGTAGCCAGGGATCAGTGTGCCCCAGAGCCCAAGGTCCTCTCCAGAACACATTCTGTAAACCAAGATAGAACCATCCAGGGGAAATTTCCTTGGGGAGGGGGGCTCACTTGAGCCTCTCATTGGGGAATCTTTGATAGATCTGCTAATTAGTAAAGCCTATAATGTTATACCCAATGTTGGGGGGGAGGGGGAAGAAAGACATGGACACAGAGATAGATTCGGCGGGGTGCATCTCGATGCATATACCTAGACGTGTACACCTAAGGATCCTTAAAATAAATACCAAGGTAAAATCCCTTTTCCCCTTCTAACTGTGTGTGCCTCTTGATTTTAAGACCAGGAAAAGGCATCAGTGGAATCAAGTAAAGAACTGAAATAATGCCCAAACGAGACAGGTCCGGGGGGCCTTTGTTGCCAACATTGTCACTTGATCTGTGTTGCCCTTGGCTGAAATGGGGTTGGCTCCTGGCAGGGAGAAGGGCACTTGGCGTTTGTGCTGCTGAAAAATAGCAGCTTCTGGTTTGTGCTGAAGATAAACAAGGCCCTCACTGGATGAACAGGTAGCTCAAGGGAAGAAGTACCCAAGCAAACCTCACATTTTTGGAGATCAGGAACCTCTTGTACGACTGGCTCTTACTTCAAAAATGCGTGCAAGGTATTTTGGAATCTCCAAACGTCCGCAATCCGCTTTCAGAGAAATGTGGGTGCAGGGCAGTCCAATGCAATGTGAGCAGGAAAGGATTTGGGTCCCCCTTGAACAGCATTTTACACGTGCCCCACAGGTCACACACGGTGAGAGTCAGCACAACATCCGAGCACTTGGGACCACAAACAAAGACATCATTTTCAATTTGATTGCCTATTTGATTGAGTAAAAGATGGAGTGCAAACAGGCAGGAGGGGTGAATCCAAGGGAATGGCAGCTGCAGAAGCTCTGGAAACATCTCCTTGGTCCAGGCTGACAGCTCCTGGTGGCTCCTGTGGGGAGGGGATGGAGCAGGTGGCACTGCAAATGTCATGCACGGGGATGTTTTGGTCTCAGTGAATTTCACAGCCCAGACATGTCTGACTCTCCCAGTCCTGGAACAAGGAGATATCCTGCCATGTTGTCCCTCCAGCAGATATTGGAGCTGTAGAAATTCCCCACAAGGACCAGGCCCTGTGAACGTGAAGCTGCTCCTGTCTGTCAGTAGAGGCCTCATCCCCTTGTTCTCCCTGCTCAGAAGGCCTGGAGCAGACTCTCACTATAATATCACCTGGAGCTCTGCTCTCTTTAATCCTCACCCAGGAGCTCTCCCTTGGCTCCTCAGCCATTCCCACGGGAGCTCCATGGACTCCAGCTGCTCTCTCACATAATGGACAATTCCCTCTCCTTGTCTTCCCAGCCTGGCCTTCCTAAAAACCCGTGTGCCTCCATTGCAGCACTCCAGTCATGGAGCCATTGCACCCCACTGCCCTTTATCCCAACAAGATCAAAGGCCCCACACCACACCCAGGGCTCCGCCTCATCCTCTTTACTCCCCACAGGCACTGCCCCAGTGGACAGGCCCTTCCCAGACCCCCTCAGCCCAGGGACGGCCCAGAGAGGCCTTGGGGGTTTCTCCCCAGTGCAGCATTGTCGGCACTTGGAGGTGAAAATGCCAGTGCTGGAGGTGACCCTGCTGGAGCCTGACTTGTTTGTGTTTCATTTCTGTCCCATCACCCTGTGGCCTTTGCTCGTCAGCCCTGTCTGTCACTCCCTCACAGGATGGCCAGTCCGTCTCTCCTTCCCCCATCATTCCCAGTTTAAAGCCAACTTTGCAGGCTCACCCATTCCGTTGGAAGAAGCAGCTGTTCCCTGCTCGGTGAGTGGAGTCCCAGCTGTGCCCAGGGGATGCTGAGCTGCAAACAGCACCCATTGCTCAGAGAGCCCAAAGCTCCTCTGCTCAAATCAGCATCACAGCCAGTTCTTGACCTGTAATATCAGCCTCCTTCTCCTTGCACCCTGTCCACCTTCCACTGCAGGATTATGGAGAAAATCATGACAGCCCCCATGGCCTTGGCTACCACCCACAGAGCTGTGTAGCCACTTGGGCCCATGCCCAGTTTGCCCGGGCAGAATCCCTTGGATCCACCTGCAGAAGAGCTGGGAGTAGCAGTGAGGAGAGGGCAGAGCAGGGTGGGGGCCAGGTTCAGGCGGGCTTTGCAGGGAGGAGGCTGCCCCAGAGGGACAGGCACACACGGCTCGTGCTCTGGGCTCGCAGGGTGCGGAAATGAAAGCGGGGGCTCTGCAGGCTCAGCGGCCACAGTGGGGCTGAGGCAGGGCCCCCACTGACCACAGCCACTCGGTGTGGGAAGGTCCTTCCACCCTCAAAGATGCTGCAGGACCAGTCCCAGGCACGCTGCAAGCCCCGGGCCAGGCAGCTCTTGAAGTGCTGGGCAGAGCTCAGCCCACAGCAGACGCTGCAAGGAGAGGCTGTGGCTGCAGTGCCCCAAACAATGCTGGCCCAGGGGGGATGTGCCAGGCTGTCTCCTGCTCGCCCGGCCTTCCTCCTCCTTCTCCTCCTCCTCCTGCTGCTGCTGCTGCTGGGTGAGTTGGGGATGGCTTTGCCTTGGGGCTCAGCACTGCAGGGCTGCTGAGCGGGGCAGGACAGGGCCCGTGCTGGGCCCAGGGCAGGCCCCAGGGGAAAGGGTGTGTGGAGCAGCCGTGCAGCACTGAGGGGCAGAGCTGCTCTGGGGAGGGCAGCAGGACCAGTGCTTCCTCCAGCTCCCATGCACCTCTGAGCAAAGGGGGCAATCTCCAATTCCTCTAAAGTGGTTTTGTTCACAGTGTGAGACATGGGAGATGCTAAAATGCTTTAGGGAGCCAGCAGCATCCATCTGGAATCAGAAGCCAATCCACAATCAGCTTAAAGTATAAATCTGGGAGATCAAGCAGATGCAGTTGGGAACCCCATGGGTGGGAAGGTGCTGGCCCAGCAGACTCAGCAGTGGGAACATGGACAGGGGCACGGGGCTGAGCTGGGTTGCTGCCCGTCTGACCAAACCCCTCTGTGCCCCACGGTGCAGGTGCTGCTGTGATGGCTCAGGACATCTGCAGCTCCCCAGGGCATGGTGAGTACAGGGATAGGTCCTGTAAGGGGAGTTGTGTGGGACTGGAGATGGAAAGGGAGAACATCTTTGTCCCCCATGTGTGAAGCCCTGGAGGGGAAACTCTTCCCCTTCCTGCCCGGACACCAGTAACACTGTCCTGAGCCATCCCTGTGCCATCTCTCCAGGTGACCTCCCAGCTCCTGCCTTCCTTTTAACCCCCCCTGCTGCACAGGAAGGAGAACAGGTCATATTGCAGTGCCAAATTTCTTGGAAATCTCCTGTCACCCGAATCATCTTCTGCAAGGATGGGGTGCAGGTGCACAGCCTGAAAGCCCAACAGGGGCAGGAGAGCTACTACATGCACTTGACCATGATAAGGGAGAGCACAGGAACATTCACATGTGGATACCAGCACAAGGACAACAGCAACCGACTGAGGAACTCTGCCCTCAGTGCTCCCACAAACCTGAGGGTCACAGGTGAGTCGTGGCACTGGGGCACACACAGGAAACACTCCAGGGTTCCTGAGACCCCAGGTGAGGGAGGGGATCCTGTCCTGCCCCATGGCACGTCCCTGGGCAGTTGGGATGCTGGGGGTCAGGGTGCACTTCAGCACAGCCTTGGGCACCAGGGACACTCCTGCCAGTCCCAGCAGAGCATCCTGCTCCTCTCCTGCCCCAGCATCACAGAAAGGGCAGAGTGGTGGTGCCAGATCTAATGCAGAGCCACAGCTGAGCAGGGCATTCATTTATTGATCCCCACAGTTGATAGAGGGTGGATTGGGGGTCCCCACAGTGTCTCAGTTTGTGCAGGACCTGGGGCAGCTGCAGACTCTCTCCCTGTCCCTTTCTCCTCCCAGGCAGGGACATCCACTGCTGGTGAGTGATTCCCTCCCTCACACCCAGTGTCCCTCAGCATCGGGCCAAGGCTCCCCAGTTGTCAATACCAGGATACTGGGAGGTTCATAAGCTGGAAGTTTGTTTTCCTCTAAGGCCATTGGCTATTCTCTGCTTCCTCTTCTCCAACAGATCATGTTCCCACTGCTCCTCATCCTGGCCCATCCCACACCTTTCCCACATGCATGGTGGTGGGAGTGGTGACCATCTCCCTCCTCCTCCTCACAGCTGCAGCCAGCTACTGTGTCCTGAAGATCGGTGAGTGATTTGGGGAAATTGAGGGTAAAAGTTTAGGCCAAAATTGCGCCCTGTTGCAGGGCTGCTGCTGCCCGACCCACAGTTGTTTAGTATGGCTGCCTCCTAAAGCCCATGTCACAGGAATCTGAGCCTCTCTGGCCCTTCCTTTGCCACCTGGAGAGAGCAAAGTTTCTTGGCTGAGGAAGATTCTACCTCCTGATTGAGCTCTAATCCAAAGAGGGAAGGGAGAGACCAAATGCATCCCTGCCCCAGGCACACACTGACTCCCATCCTCTGGGAACAAGAATTGAGGCTCTGAGCTGCCCTGAGTGCAGCCAGCACTGTTGCTCCACACTCTGGCTGAGCACAGCTGCTGAGAGCTTGGGAGAAGCCAGGCTGGGAAAGGGGATTCAGGGTTGTGAAGGCTGGGACAGAAAAATCCCTCTGCCAGTGAGATGTGCAGGTTCAGCCCATCATCTTCACTGCACAGCCCAGAGCAGGGAAAGGCAGGGCTGTGCAGGATCTCTGCCTCCCACCTCTGCCTTTCTTTTCCTTGCAGGGGCCTGCAGAGAGAGATGCCAAAGGTGAGCAGCAATCCCTGGGGGCTGTGGGGCTGGAGCTGATGGAGACGGGGGCATCCAGGACACTCTGGGACTTGTACATGGGGAATTGCCAGGGCTTGGCTTGGGAGGGCAACACATCCCCACAAGGCCTGGCCAGGCCAACATGGCCACACCCAGCCCTTCCACCAGGCACAGCCCTTGCCAGGCCCATCAGAAATGTATTCTGGATGATTTAAACCAAATATATCTCTGTGACTTGCATGTGTATTTACAATGTCTGATGGATCAATTAATATAAAATCGATTCCGGATATCGTACATGGGGACGTGAGCACCTGCAGTGAAGCCATCTCCATCCCTCTGTGTCCAGCGGAACACGTGTGTCCATCAACCACGGGATCTACCATCATAAAGTCACCCCAAGACATTCCACCCCTTATCCCATATCGTCGGCTCAGTGCCCAAACGAACGTATTCTAACCCTACAGACACACGTTAATGCACACACACACACACATACACACACACGCACAGCTGTGCACAAACAGTGACAGTGACCCTCAGCGAGCAGGGGCACACAGGCATTCCACACTCCAGGTGGTTCTCACCCAACAATCAGATCTCCCTGAGGTACACAACGTGTTGTTCCATCTTTCTGCATCACCCACCATGTGCAACCAGGTCCCTGAGCAAAGACAACCCCACGGATGGGTTTGTCTGTACTCGAGGCAGAATTTATCCACACAGTCCTTCCTAACAGACCTCTGACATGCACTGCTGGGGCCTTATCTCCATCGGTTGTATGCAGGGATTCAGATTGGGCTGGACCTGCTCTATTGGTGGAACCTCGGGTGTTAAGTAACCAGGTGGCCTTTGCTAGATTCTGTTCCCAATTTTTGAAAGTTCCCCCACCCAGTGCCTTCAAGGTGGTTTTAAGCAATCCATTACACCACTCAACCTTCCCAGCTGCTGGTGCATGGTAAGGGATGTGGTACACCCACTCAATGCCATGTTCTCTAGCCCAGGTGTTTATAAGGCTGTTCTTGAAATGAATCCCACTGTCAGACTCGATTCTCTCAGGGGTGCCATGCCTCCAAAGGACTTGCTTTTCCAGGCCCAGGATGGTGTTCCGGGCAGTAGCATGAGGCACAGGGTAGGTCTCCAGCCATCCAGTGGTGGCTTCTACCATTGTGAGCACACAGCGCTTGCCTTGGCGGGTTTGAGGCAGTGTGATGTAATCAATCTGCCAGGCCTCCCCATACTTGTATTTGGACCATCGCCCACCGTACCACAGAGGCTTCACCCGCTTGGCCTGCTTGATCGCAGCGCATGTCTCACAGTCATGGATAACCTGGGAGATACTGTCCATGGTTAGATCCACCCCTCGGTCTCGTGCCCACTTATAGGTGGCATCTCTGCCCTGATGACCTGAGGCATCATGGGCCCATCGAGCTAGGAACAGCTCTCCTTTATGTTGCCAATCCAAGTCTATCTGGGACACCTCTATTTTCGCAGCCTGATCTACCTGTTTGTTGTTACGATGTTCTTCATTAGCCCGGCTCTTGGGAATGTGAGCATCTACATGACGGACCTTCATGGATAGCTTCTCTACCCGAGTGGCAATGTCTTTCCACTCTTCAGCAGCCCAGATTGGTTTTCCTCTGCGCTGCCAGTTTGCCTTATTCCACCTTTCCAGCCAACCCCACAGAGCATTGGCTACCATCCATGAATCAGTGTAGAGGTAGAGCTTTGGCCACTTCTCTCTTTCAGCTATGTCCAGGACTACTTGAACAGCTTTGAGCTCAGCAAATTGGCTCGATCCACCTTCTCCTTCAGTAGCCTGTGCAACTTGCCGTGTGGGGCTCCATACAGCGGCTTTCCATTTCCGGCTAGCACCTACAATTCGGCAGGAACCATCAGTGAAGAGGGCGTATTGTCTTTCACTCTCTGGTAGCTCGTTATATGGTGGGGCTTCTTCAGCACGTGTCACCTGCTCCTCTTCTTCTTCAGAAGATAACCCAAAAGTCTCACCTTCCGGCCAGTTCGTAATTATTTCCAAGATCCCAGGGCGACTTGGGTTTCCAATTCGGGCGTGCTGTGTGATGAGGGCAATCCATTTGCTCCAAGTAGCGTCGGTGGCGTGATGCGTGGAGGGAACCTTTCCTTTGAACATCCACCCCAGCACCGGTAGTCGGGATGCCAGGAGGAGTTGTGCCTCTGTGCCGATTACTTCTGAGGCAGCTTGGACTCCTTCATAAGCTGCCACGATTTCTTTCTCTGTGGGAGTGTAGTTGGCTTTAGACCCTCTGTAGCTTCGGCTCCAGAATCCCAGTGGTCGGCCCCGAGTCTCACCAGGCACCTTCTGCCAGAGGCTCCAGGACAGACCATTGTTCCCGGCTGCAGAGTAGAGCACGTTCTTCACCTCTGGTCCTGTCCTGACTGGGCCAAGGGCTACCGCATGAGCGATTTCCTGCTTGATCTGGGCAAAGGCTTGCTGCTGTTCAGGGCCCCAGTGGAAATCATTCTTCTTGCTGGTAACCAGGTAGAGAGGACTCATGATCTGGCTGTACTCGGGAATGTGCATCCTCCAGAAACCTATGGCGCCTAGGAAAGCTTGTGTTTCCTTCTTGCTGGTCGGTGGAGACATCGCAGTGATCTTATTGATGACCTCAGTGGGAATCTGACGCCGTCCATCTTGCCACTTTACTCCCAGGAACTGGATCTCTTGGGAAGGTCCATTGACTTTGCTCTTCTTGATGGCAAAACCAGCTTGCAGGAGAATCTGGATGATTTTCTCTCCTTTCTCAAACACTTCGGTTGCAGTGTTCCCCCACACAATGATGTCATCAATGTACTGCAGATGTTCTGGAGCCTCACCCTTTTCTAGTGCAGTCTGGATCAGTCCATGGCAGATGGTGGGACTGTGCTTCCACCCCTGGGGCAGTCGGTTCCAGGTGTACTGCACGCCCCTCCAGGTGAAGGCAAACTGAGGCCTGCACTCTGCTGCCAGAGGAATGGAGAAAAATGCATTGGCAATGTCAATAGTGGCGTAGCACTTCGCTGCTTTGGACTCCAGCTCATACTGGAGCTCCAACATGTCCGGCACAGCGGCGCTCAATGGTGGAGTCACTTCATTCAAGGCACGATAGTCCACAGTCAATCTCCATTCTCCTTCAGATTTGCACACAGGCCAAATGGGGCTGTTGAAGGGTGAGTGGGTCTTGCTGACCACCCCTTGGCTCTCCAGCTCACGGATCATCTTGTGGATGGGAATCACAGCATCTCGAGTTGTCCGGTACTGTCGGCGATGCACTGTCGAGGTAGCAATTGGTACTCTTTGTTCTTCCACCTTCAGAAGGCCGACTGCAGACGGGTTCTCTGATAGCCCAGGCAAAGTGTTCAATTGCTTAATGCCCTCTGTCTCCACAGCAGCTATTCCAAAAGCCCACCTGAGTCCCTTTGGGTCTCTGAAATACCCGTTCCGGAGGAAGTCTATGCCCAAAATGTACGGGGCCTCTGGGCCAGTCACAATGAGATGTCTCTTCCACTCATTTCCAGTCAGGCTCACCTCAGCTTCCACCAAGGTCAAATTTTGTGATCCACCTGTTACACCAGCAATAGAAACAGATTCTACCCCCATATGCTGCGATGGAATTGTTGTACACTGTGCACCAGTGTCAACCAAGGCATCATATTTTTGTGGTTCTGATGTACCAGGCCAACGAATCCACACAGTCCAAAAAACACAGTTTTCCCTGGCCTCTACCTGGCTAGAGGCAGGGCCCCTCTATGCCTGGTTATCCTTCTTTCCCTGGGCCTGCATCTTAGAGGTTCCTTCATGGGAATTGGACATGCCATCATCTTTTCCATCAGTTCCGGCAGTTTGGCTACGGGCAACTGAGCTACTTCCTTTTTGGTAGATCCTCCTTTCTGAGACTTGCGCTCCTTCAAGTCACGCACTCGTGCTGCAGAGCAGACGTGGTTTGTCCTTCCCACCTCCACATGTTTTCCCCACTATCACACAGGAAATCCTGGGGAATGTCTGCATTTGGTAACAGAATTTCTGGTCTGTGCTGCTGAGATTTGGAGAAGGCCCTCTTTAATCTCCTTCTTGAGGTCCTGGTGATTCTTCTGTATCTTATCTTCCACTTTCTGCAGATGTGTTTCCACCACTGTGATTCTTGCATGTGTTGGGCCATGCACAGAGTCCGCATATGCTCGGAGCTTCACTGCCATATCCCGCACGGTCTCATTCACACCGTAGTCCGGTTTCATTATTGCTAAAGCAGAAGCGTATTCTTGTGGCCCAAGTCGTACGAGTTCTCGTCACATCACTGGTGTACATCTTACCCTGTCTGGACTCCTCAATCCTGGGTCATTCGTGTAGACAATCTCTACCACCGCCAGTTCTCTCAAGTGTTGGATCCCTTGTTCTATGCTCTTCCACGGGGTTTGTTGCACACAGAAATTGTCTGGGCACAGGTATCTTTCCCTCACACTTCTCAAGAGCCGTGTCCAAAGACTGAGAGGGTCAGGCCACCTTACCATCCCTTGGTCGATAGCTGGATCATGTGACAGGGATCCCAAATGCCGCGCTTCAGCACCGTCCAGAATCGTATCATCACCTGCAGCATCCCAAATACGGACCATCCAACTTATTACGGGTTCATCAGACTGTCGGGTGTAATCCTTTCTTAGGCTGTGAAGGTCCTTCATGGACATGGACTCAGTAATGGTTTCTGGTTCTGAGTCAGTTGGTGGCTGTGAGGATCCTTCACCCCCATCATCCTCATCTTTCGCTGGGCGATCAGTTTGGGTTGTGTGCTTTTTCCTCGTGACAGGAGCCACTGTCAATGGCTTAGACTCTCCATCTGGTTTGAGCTCGCTGTCTGGTTTGGCTGCAGCCTGAGTGACTGCAGGGGTGTCTGCAGGCTTTGCTGATTGATCTTCCTGCCCCTCTGCCTTTATCTGCTGCTCTACAGTACCTAGCAGTGTGTGATAGGCATAGGCCAAAGCCCAGCATGTTGCAATGAGCTCTTTCTCATTAGAATTGTCACTGTATTTCTCTTTCAGATATTTCCCCACCTCAGCTGGCTTCTGAATTTGTTCAGGGGGGAAATCCCAAACAATCGGGTCAGAGAATTTCTTCAGGGTTTGGCCCATATCCTCCCATTCCCCACACCACTCAGGATGTTCCACCTCTGGGTCAAGTGTCTCAGCAGCCCCTCTGGACATCTCAGCCCAGATTCTAGACAAGCTGCAGATCATAGAGAGGAAGCCTACCAGCTGAAATACCAGGAGGGTGGTCTCTTTAACATCCAGGGGAAACGGAACATTCTCAAAAGATAACCTATCCAATTGAAAGGGAAGGGAGATGAAAGGCTGGGAAACCCCATCCCCTCCTCCTCTAACAAACCGGGTGCAATTACTAATAAACCCCCAAACAGGCTACTGAAACTAGGGCTGAGGTTAGGACGGAGAAACCACAAATCATACACACTTTGAACAGCTGCCTGTACCTCTGTTAACATTTTATAAATCGTTATCACCGCGCCCAGCAGAATAAAAATCCAGATTGGTGCCCCTGCTCGGTGAAAGTTCCGTACCAGGGACAAAACCAGAGCAATCCATGGGTAGGCAAACAGGCCTAGGGACCAGAAAGGCATTGGTACCTCGAACCAGAGAGACATTATGAACTCAACCAACATGGTGACTACTGTACCCCAATGCAAAGTAATTAAAACCAAAATGTCATTACCACACTTCTTCACTTTCTTTCGGGCCATGCACTGGGAGCCAAGAATTATTTGTCCTGGTTTGAGACAAATTCGGAGGAACGTCCGAAATGAAGGTCCTCTGATAGAAGGCAGGTTACAGCCACCCTCCCCCACCAGCTTCGGAAAGAATTTTCCTCGGAGGAAAATGGGAAAAAAAAGTTCTTTATTTAACAAGCAGAGTGCAGACAGGCACAGAAAAAAGAATAATGCTAAGGAATATAAAACCTCTCGCTGTGGAGAGAGCGTGGTAAAATTCAAAGCCCTTGTGGACGTGGCTCTCTCCTCTCCGGAGCTGGGGTTCGGCACGGGCCCCTGGGGGTGAAGGTGTAGGGCCTCCCGGTGATGTTCTGGTGGTGCTGAACAGTCCAGAAGAGAAGAAGCCAAAGTCCCAGGGAGAAAAAACTTTCTTGCCTCAGCTCGCAGACTAGCTGAAAAGCAAAGGAGTTGAACTGTCTGTGTCTCTCCTGAGAAAAGGAACCGAGAGCTGGGAAAAGCAGGAAGGTGCTTTCCTCCACTGTGTAGCAGCCAGGAACGCAGGGGAGTGTGTGTCTGTGTCCTTGAGCACAAACCGCTCGGCTTTTTTTATTCTGCCTTTCTCTCGGACCCAGCTTAGAGACACAGAAAGGCACAGGATTCATGTCTGGCACAGGGCAGACGATGGGGGATACAGTATCACACAGTCACCCCAGGAGAGCCGGAAAGGAAGCTCCTTCTCCATCCCTTCCGCCAGCTGCGCCCGCCATTGTCCACGTGGAGAAAAGACGGCCGGACCCGCGCCACAGCGCCCCCTGCAGCCCTGGAGGAATCACTGCACCCGCCCTGCCCGGCCGGGAGCCACCAGCGCCCCTGCTGGCTGCGACCGGAACTGCACCAAGGGGAAAGCGCTTAAAGAGTGAGAAGAAGCTGTTTATTGGGCTGTCTGCTCTTGTTTGTTTTGCTGCCACTGTTGCTGTTTGCTTGCCTTGCTATCTATATACACACTAGTGAAGAACTGTTACTCCTTTTCCCATATCTTTGCCTGAAAGCCCCTTCATTTCAAAGTTATAACAATTTGGAGGGGATGGGATCGTATTTCCCATTCCTAGGGAGGGTCCTGCCTTCCTTGGCAGACACCTGTCTTTCAAACCAAGACAGAAGGCTGGTGGTGCAGTAAATCTAGAGGGTCCCCCATACCTATGGGTGATAATGGCCGAGTTGGGTGTAAAGGAACCAGACAGCCGAGAACTGCGCTGGCCCTTTCCCTGCAGGAAGTCCCGCTTTGGAAGGTCACTAGTGGCTCTGTGGTAATTTTGCTTACCAAGGGCTACCCAAGAACTCAGCTGGGATGTGCTGTGTTGGGGTTGTCCGCCCGTTGTTGTTTCTCCTCCTTGGGGAGGAGGGAAATCAACCAGGCCTAAGGGTGTATGATGATTTGGAGTGCCAGAAATGGTCAACAGATGCATCGATAACTGGGAACAGCGCTCAAAAGTGCCAAGGTGATGAGTGGCCCCCCCAGTGCATTCTACAAAAACATGGCCCAGCCACATGAAATCCCATTGGGGTCTTTGATGGAGCCAGAGAACCAATTTACAGTTGCAATCCTATCATTCCCCTGCAAGCCGTTCAGGACATTCTCACCAACGAGACGGCCGTGCCCTGGATCTGCTGCAGGCCGGGCCACAGCGATGAGCACGGCCACATTCCAGCACAGAACGGCTCTGGACCGTTGCTGGTCTGGGGAAGGCGGAGTTTGTGGGAAATGAAACGACTCCAACTGTTGCCTTAAGATAGATGGTACTGGGGAGATAGGGAAGGAAATTCCCAAAGGGATACACACACTGCCTCATGTCCCAGTCCAGACCTGGGATTCCTGGGACTGGGATCTTTTCTCTGGCTGCCTGGGGGACCGCGAGTGAGACATATTTTGTTCTTCATGTTCTGCAGTTTGAGCGCGTTGATAATTTTGGGCTGCGTTGTTCCGTGCTTGGTTCAGTTCACTCAGGCTGTTGCTGGGAAAACGGGTGCTGTGGTGGTAACTTCCAGAGATGATGTAAAATAAGTGAGAATTGTATCCCTGTCAGCAAATCAACCAACTGAAATTCCAATTGTTTAGATGTTCTTACCTTTCCTTCCCTTTTCTGAACTTTCCCCTTACCGCTACAGGAACCGTGTTGAGTCACAGGGCGCTGTGTGGGACTGATTGAATTTAGAATAAGAAAGCCCGATCCTGCCCACAGCCCTGGCTCCCTGCCACCTTTCCTGGCACTGCCACGTACCGCGTGTTTTGCCATGCGTTGGCCACAGATCCCCGCTGTTCGCTGACTGTGGGAGTCACGCCCTGCGCCAACTCACCCAGCTCTCAGCTCCCTCACCCCACTGCTGAGCAAACATTGATGGTGCGCCCTGAGCGCCATGGAGGGAACGCTCTGGCTCTGGCTCTGGCTCTGGCTCTTTTCTCTGCCCTTTCTATTCCCCTCTTACACCCATGTCTTTTCTTTAATCAATAAACACTTCACAGGTTTAATATTGACCTCGTTTGCTTCTAATTTCACCCTAGGAATCCTTGGAATTCTCCCGATCTCACTCTGGGATGGGACACCCCCCCCAGGGTGCCAGGAAAAAAGGTCATATAGACCCAATTTTAGACCAAAATCCTTCTTTTAACTCCTTTTCCTGCCACAAATTCTTCAAGATGAAGTCTAAAAGAAAAGTTCTCAGAACAGCAATTTTTTAATCCTTCAAAACACTTTTAATTAATTTCTTAATACAAAAAGAATACGTAAAAAACCCAGGAGAATTCCACCTGCCCAAATCTCAGGATGGGATTCAGCCCAACAGAAAGAGGAAACACGGAGCCCAGGGTATGCACCCCAGAGTGGGAGGAAGGAAAAGCTTCAAAACCATTTAAATTGAGACACTGGTAAAGATTGTGGCCTGGAATGGTAACAGAGACTTCTCCAAGGGTTTTCTGGATCAGATCTGAATTTTCTTTCAACCTGTTGATCCTCTCCTCTCCTCTCCTCTCCTCTCCTCTCCTCTCCTCTCCTCTCCTCTCCTCTCCTCTCCTCTCCTCTCCTCTCCTCTCCTCTCCTCTCCTCTCCTCTCCTCTCCTCTCCTCTCCTCTCCTCTCCTCTCCTCTCCTCTCCTCTCCTCTCCTCTCCTCTCTTCTCCTCTCCTCTCCTCTCCTCTCCTCTCCTCTCCTCTCCTCTCCTCTCCTCTCCTCTCCTCTCCTCTCCTCTCCTCTCCTCTCCTCTCCTCTCCTCTCCTCTCCTCTCCTCTCCTCTCCTCTCCTCTCCTCTCCTCTCCTCTCCTCTCCTCTCCTCTCCTCTCCTCTCCTCTCCTCTCCTCTCCTCTCCTCTCCTCTCCTCTCCTCTCCTCTCCTCTCCTCTCCTCTCCTTCCATTTAAATTTATCCATTGTTAATTTTCCATTTCTGACATCAACATTTTACTTCTTTCCTTCTTCCCACGGGCCCTTCCCCTGCTCCCTCAGACCCCACGGTGTTTCTTCAGTGGGACTGGGATCGGCACCGGGCGGATCCGGAGTGTCCCTGTTCGCCTTCTAGATATAAACGGGAAGAACTTTCCCACGGGATTGTCTACAGAGCCCAGCGACATCACCGCAACCAGATCCCTCTGCTTCACGTCATAAAATTCCAGCCGCTCTTCCTCCGAGTCCAGGAACAGCCCAAGCACGGAGAGACCCCGGCTCTGCTCCCTGAGCAGGCGGCTCCTGATGCAGCTGGAGTAAAGCTGTCCCTGGGATGCGCACAGAGCCCAGCAACGCTGGGAATCCTGAGAATGCCAGGAAGGCCAGGAATACCAGGAATGCAGCCCGGGAAGGCTCGGTCTGTACTGAACCACTCCCAACGCCCAGTCCCGCTCCTGGCCCAGCTCCACCTCCCAGTAGCGCTTCCCAGCTCCCAGCGCGTCCCTCGCCACCAGCACCGGGAGTGGATCCTGCTCATCCCACAGATCCAGGGGCCGCGCCTTGGGATCCAGCGCCACGGGAACTGCGGGGAACGGGAAGGATCCCATGAGCGGAGCGGCCCCGGGAGCTCCCGGCGGCTTCCGCGAGGGATTGGGACATTCCTGGGGATTGCAGGGGATGCGGCCACTGAGGAACCGAGGGGCCACTGAATCAATGAGTCCCTGAGTCCCACAATCACCAAATCCTGAAATCCCCAAATCCCACAGTTGGTGAGGTTCTGGGATGGTTCTGTAAGGAATTTGAACATTCCCCAGAATATGGGATGTGGCCACTGAGGAACTGCGGGGCCACAGAATTCCTGAATCCTGGAATCCCAGAACCCCTGAATCCTCAAATCCCTGAATCCCAGAATCCCCAAACCCCAGAATTCAAGACTCTCTGAATCCCCGAAAGGCTGAGTGGGTGAGATCCTGGTGTTGGCCAGCAGGGAATGGTAACATTTCCCAGAGCAGGGAATGTGGCTACTGAGGAACTGAGGCCCATTAATCCCTGAATCCCAGAATCCTACAATCTCCAAATCCCACGGTGGGTGAGGCCCTGGGGTGATTCAACAAGGAATTTGAACATTCCCCAGAACAGAGAAAGTGGCCACTGAGGATCCGAGGGGCCATGGCATTCCCAAATCCCCGAATTCATGAGTCCCCAAATCCCAGAGTGGGTGAGATTGGAAGGGATCCCAGAGGGGTCTCCTTGGCCCTGTGGACACCCCGGAGCTCTCCTGGCCAGGTCCTTCCTCAGGCACAATTCCCTCATTCTCTTTCCATCCATCCTCCCTGGAATTGTGTCCCAATCCCAACCCAGGCTCACGCCTGGATTCCAGCTTGGCCAGGATGTCTCTGACCCTGTGGAATTTCGGGACGGCCAGAAGTGCCATTCCAGGGCTGCTTGGTCACCACATTTTCATGGAACCATGGAATGGGTTGGGTTGGAAGGAGCTGAAATCCCATCCAATCCCATCCAATTCCATGGGCAGGGACACCTTCCACTGTTCCGGGCTGCTCCAATCCCCTCCCAACGCGGCCTTGGGCGCTTCCAGGGATGGGGAATCCACAGCTTCCCTGGCAATTCCATTCCAATCCATCCCCGCCCTCACAGGCAGGGATCTCTTCCCCAGATCCCCCCCAAATCTCCCGTTTCCCCGCGGGAAGCCGCTCCCTGTGTCCCGCCATTCCCTGCTCACCCGCGTGGCTCCGGGCTTCCCAGAAATCTGCGGGAAGGAAACGGAAAGGGGAATTTCATGGATCTGTTGGGCAGCGATTTCAATGATTGCAATGAATGAAAGGAATTGATTGGACTGAAATGGGGCAATAAAATGGAATTTTTATCCCACTTACCCAACTCGGCTCGGAGTCGCTCTGGAAAGGAGAGAAATTCCAGTTATTGGCACTTCTTCACTGGGAGTTTTGCAGGTCAGACAACCCCAATCCACGGAAAATCCCGCCACACCAGGGGTTGGTATTTGAATTTTTGAATTCCAATTCAGCATAAAGAATTAGTGGGGTTTAATTAAAATTAAAGGGGTTTATATTTGTGGGTTTCAATGAAATTATCCGGGTTTTTATTTGTGGGGTTCTGTATAATTATATCTCATATAATAGATGGGATCTAATAATATATAACCAAATATAGTAATAAAAAATAGAGTATGATATAATACCAACATTCTATTATATAGAAAATGCAACTATATCATTTATATGCAGTACATTAAATATAATGTATGGGGTATGTAACACCTCACTACTATGATACATAATATACATCTATTTTACATATTATGTGTAAGGTAATATATATAACATATTATTGTATATAATATATAATAAAACAATGTATAATATTATAATGCATTATATTATAATATATATTATATCACATACATTTAATGTAATATAACAATACAATGCAGTATAATAGAAAAATATAATTATTGTAGATATTATTTTATATTGTTATATAGTATAATTATTTTATATACTATATAATATATTATTATTATTATATATATTATGTATATAATATATCTAAAATATATTTATATTTCATTTATTATAATTTATTTTCAGATCATATAATATTTTTAATATAAACATTTTAAGAATTGTGTAATATGCATAATATATGATTGCTATATAATAGAAATATAAAAATTCTATTTTTGGAATTTATACTATGTGATATATTAATATATCCTTTCTCTAAAATATATATACTATAATACATGTAATACCTACAATATTATTATAATACGTACAATAATATGTAATATATATGAATATACATTTATATATAATGTATTAGTATTTATCGAAAATTCAGGAGTGAAATTAAATAATTAAATAAATAATTAAATAAATACTTGAACAAATTTAATTTAGGACCAAAGCTTAGAAGTACAAAATAATTAAATCTAATTCAGTAAAATGTAGGAGCAAAAATTAATTCTATTTCATTTAAGAGCAAATTTCATTTAATTTAATTTAGGTGAAAAAACGATGGAGATTGAAAGTATTTCTTTGTCCTCAATTATTAAAGCTCTGACAAGGAGTTTTACCGGAAAATAGGAAATGAATCAATTGGAAAATCAAACGATTAGAAAAGAAATCCATTGGAAAGAAATCCATTTGATTTTATCCTCATATAACGATCCGCATCTCTTTTTGGGGTAAAACAGCACCCGGGAAGAATGAAAGGAGCAGAATTGTTCTTACCCAGCTGTGCCTTCAAACGGGCTTTTTCTGGAATAATTGAGACATTAATTGATACATTTCTGTAAAAAACTTTAATTGTGACGCGGTTTTGACCACTTTTTAGTCCCTCTTTTTTCAACAAACTTAAATAATTTTTTTAAAAAATAATTAAATAAAAATCAGTAAATCAAAATCAAATGAAAATTCATACATAAGGATTAATTAAATAAAAGTTAGTAAGTAAAGATAAGTTAAATGAAAAGTAACTACATAGAGATTAATTAAATTTATGTAAATTAAATTAAATTAAATTAATCCTCCACCTCCCAAATCCACTTTCCAAAAATCCCGTTCTCACCAGCTGGATCTCGGAATATCCCTCAGGCCCCTCAGGAAGAGCCCCAGACTTGTGTCATTTAGGGACTTCCCTTAATTAGCGAGGAAATAAATTGAAACTAATTCATTAAGTAGGAAATAAACATGAATGAATTAAAGAGGGAATAAATTCCAGTTGAAATCATTGAGCTCCCAGCAGTGCCTCGGTGCTGTTCCCACAATTTCATGGGGAATTGAGGCTGAAGAGCCAAAAGTTTGGGGTGAAATTTAGCAGGAAATGGGTCGGGGAATCATGGAAAGGTTAAAACATAATAAAATATTAATAATTAACATCTTGATGTTCAATATTTTACTTATGCAATATTTAATAATTTTGTAATGTAATTGTATGTTATAATATATAGCATATTATGGAATACAGTTGTGTACATTTATATTTTATGTAATTATACCTCATTTTATATTAATTAATACATAATTATACATTGTAATACACTATATTATAGTCTATGGCATTCTATTCTAGATTAATTATATGAAGTAATTAATATATAATAAATACACGATCTATTAATTAATTATATATTAACATTCATATTAATGCATCATCGATAGCATTAGCTATATATTATATATTGAACATCATCTAGAAATATGTTAATATGTTATTTTAACTACGATGTGTTACAATCATAACGCCGTTGTTAATTCTATTAATTTATCATTTTTACTATTCCGCCATCCCGTCCCTTGGAGTGTCCCAATACTTTTAATATTTTATTCAATTATTTGATGTCCATTATCTTTAGGGTGGCTGGAATTAATGGCCCATTATTTTTTAACAAAAACCATCTTTCAAATATGATTCCAAATTCTCTCATTTTATAATGAAAAATATATTCAAAATCCACAATCCCAGGAACTTCATTAATATTCTGTAAATATCCCATCATCCCGGTGTCCTGAATCCTGAATTTAATTCTCCACCCTTTAAGTTTTTCCATCTCCCTCTCAATTCCACATTTCTGAATCTGATATGGAATTGTTTCTTTTAGGGTCATAAATAATAATAATACTTTTTACAATAATAAATAATAATAAAACTAATAAACATAATAAAAACATAATAACTATTGTTAAAATTAATAATTAGAAGTGAAATAAAATATTTAAAATAGGAAAAAATTAAACTACATAATTAAAAATCAAATCAAATTTAAAACATTAAAATAAAAGAAATATAAAAATATAAATAAATAGAATTAAGTGACATTTATTTTAAATACATTTATTTTTAATTTAAGGATTTCATTTGGATTTGGGCTTGTGGTGAATTAGAAGTGGGAATACTCACGTTTCATTTTATAAACCGCGGCCCCGAGAATTCCCAAATCCACACTTAAAATGATGAGGGAAGCGATCATCCAGGGGGATGTGGAAGGGAAGAAGGAATCTGGAGAACAGAAATGGAATTGTGAGATGAGGGAAAACAGGGATCTCCAGGTCACTGCAGGGTCCTGGGAATGTCCATGGGAATGTCCCAATCCCTCCCTCCCTCCTCGTGTCCAGGTCACTGCAGGATCTGTGTTCTCCCACTGGAATGTCCCAGTCCTTCCCTCTCCAAGCTAAAATGGATCTCGGATGCACCAGGACACAACGAGGGATTTCTTCCCACATTATTCATCTTCCCACAGGTCACCGGCCTGGGATTGGGGCTCTGGGATCTCTCCAAGGGCAATGGACAGCAGCCACCGCCCGATCCCGGCTGATCCCGAGGCCCAGGATCGTTCCGTGGTCAATGGAGACACAAGGGACAGCAGCCACCGCCCGATCCCGGCTGATCCCGAGGCCCAGGATCATTCCGTGGTCAATGGAGACACAAGGGACAGCAGCCACCACCCGATCCCTCAGGGGTCACTCGCCTGCAATCCGGATTCGGGATTCCCGCATGGCGTTGAGCACCTCGTTGACCACCCTGCAGGACACTTCCCGGTCCGATCCCGGCTCCAGCCTCATGGAACTCACGACATCAAAGATGCCGGAAGAAGGGCCCGGAGTGCTCCGAGTGGTCACTTCCTCCGGCCGCGTCTGGCCTTGGCTGTCCAGCCAAACCACAGAGGGCGCTGGGAACCATCCCTGGGATCTGCAGGAGAGGCTGATGCCGTTCCCAGCGTGTCCATCCAGGAAAACCGAGGGCTCGGCACCCTGAGCTGCACAACAGGAAAAATCCAGCTCCAACAAAGGGCACACAAGGAATTCCCTCAGCAAACGGGATATTGGGAAGAAATTCTTTACTGGGAGGGCGGAGAGGGGCTGGAATGGAATTCCCAGAGGAGCTGTGGCTGCCCCATCTCTGGAAGTGTCCAAGGCCAGCTTGGACAGGGCTTGGAACATCCTGGAATAACGGGAAGTGCCTCTGCCCATGGAAGGGGATGGAACAGGAGGAGCCAAAGGTCCTTCCCACCCAACCCATCCCGGGATTCTCTGGCTCATGGCAGGAAGTGTCCATGGATTTCTCCATGATAATGTGCAAATTAATCCGATTTCTAACTCTAATTCCCATTAAATTGCTGGGAAATGGCTCTTCCTCTCCATCCTGGTTCCAGCTGGGATGGAGTTAATTTCTCTGAGGAGCTGCCTCAGATTTGGGAATGATGCCAACCATCCATTGTTTTTCATGGCTTTTCTTTCTCTCTCTTTGTGTCATTTTCTTTCCCCTCCCAGTTTTTCCTGTTTTGATTTGGGTTGACTTCAGTTATTAAACTGTTCTTATCCCAACTCAGGAATCTTCCTTGGAATTCCTCCCTGCTCCCTCAAGGGAAGGGGAGGGAGGGGCCGGGAGGGGCTCAGCTGCCAATTGGGGTGAAACCATTAAAATCAGGGATTTTGACACCATTTCCTGTTCCATTTGTGTAACTTTCCCATCAATCCAAAGACACCTTTGGAATGACTTTGTTCTCTCCACAAAATGCTGGAATTTAGCTCAGGTAGGATCGCCCTGATGGGAAATTTGTTGCTGCGATAAAGTGGGATGACACCACGAGCAGGTGACAATTGGGATACTGGGTGGAAAATGGGACAGAATTTTCCAGCTCTTTCCCTTCCTGGACAGAAATTCTTCCCCTCGGAGATATTTGCATGGACTGATAGGATATTTTTATGGATTGATTGGATACCTGTATGGATTAGTGGGATATTTATACTGATTGATGGGATATTTGTACGGATCCATGAGATATCTGTATGGATTGATGGGATATTTCTATGGATCGATGGGATATCCGTATGGATTGATTAGATACTTGTATGGATTGGTGAGATATTTCTATGGATTGATATTTCGATGGATTGATGGGATATGTGTATGGATTGATGGGATATTTGTATGGATTGATGGGATACTTGTATGGATTGATGGGATATCCGTATGGATTGATGGGATACTTGTATGGATTGATGGGATATCTGTATGGATTGATATTTCTATGGATTGATAGGATACTTCTATGGATTGATGGGATATCTCTATGGATTGATATTTCTATGGATTGATGGGATATCTGTGTGGATTGATGGGATATCTGTATGGATTGATGGGATATCCGTATGGATTGATGGGATCCCCATCCAACCTTCCCTTCTCCAGGTTACCAGGCCCAGCTCCCCCAGTCTCTCCTCATCCAGACCCCTCCTCATCCTTGCGCACCCTCTCCAGTCGATCCCTGTCTTTCCTGAATCCTGGAATCCAAAACTGAACTTCCTGAGCCAAATTGTGGCCGGGACAGACCCCAGATTTACCTGAGACTCAACGAATCACCTCTAGGAAAACAAGGATGGGAACAGTCGGAATGTGGACCCGCGTTGTTCCACAGCTTGGTAAGAAATCCATAACCCAAATATCCCGGGGAAATTCCCGGGGATGCCTCTGACTTCATGGGAAAAAGCAGGAATTGCTTCCCTGGCACCCACCTGCCACATCCAGGTCCACCATGACCTGGTCGTACCAGTTCTCTAGGAAGACGCTGCAGGTGTATTTCCCTTGGTCTGAGGGACGGACATTCTTCAGGAGAAGGGACAGATTTCCCCGCTGGAACTCCGATGGGAAAAACTCCGTCCTGCCCCGATAGCCCTCAAACTCCAGAATTGGATTTTGAGGATTTTTCCCATCAAAAGTGGCCACGGCACTTTCTGTGGAGCTCCCAGAGAAGATCCACTGGATGGAAAGTTTCTCGGGGATTATTCTGCCTTGTAACTGGCAGGGCAGGACAGCTCCATTCCCGATGACTCCAAGGATGGGGCTGTCAGGAGGAATTATGCTGTACTGGCCTGCGAGGAGAGAGAGATGGGAAAATTGCCCATGCTGGGATCATCCAGCCCTGGAATGGGTTGGGTTGGAAGGGACCTTGAACGGCCTTGGGAGTTGGTGCTTATCAAAGTTCCCATCAGCGCTTCCTGTGGGAAACTGGGATGTGGGAATGGCAGGAAAACGAGCTGGGAGAACAAACAGATTTAGGCTGGGAATGAATTCCCTTCCTAAATAAAATTGGGATTGGGACAGAACCAGGGATTACCTGTGACCCCGGGAATGATCTGCAGGAAAACAAGGATGGGAAGAGTCACTGCCGGCCGGAATCTGGATCCCATCGTTCTGCAGCTCAGGAAGACATCAATAACCCAAATATCCAGGGAAAATCTCACCAGGCTCCTGCCAAGCACAGACACACAACGGGAAGAGGGAATCAAACCAGAGTCGTTGGTTTCTCTGCATTTATGGGGAAATCCTCCAAGGTGTTTCAGCCCCTTTGAGGGAAATCAGGAAAAGGGCAGGACCAGCTGTTTGTAATGAAATTCCGGCAGTTGAGTTGTGATTCCCAGACTAAATCCAAGCCCAGGCAGATGTGGATAACCTCCGGTAGGGGACAAATGGAGGCAGAATTCCTTAAAAAGCTCCTTCACTTCCCAATTCTGCTCCCAAGCATCCACTGTGCCCTGAAACTCCGCACGTGGATTCCCTGACTCCTGTTGGCCTCATGGAAAGTTCTGGTGCCAGGTGGAGGAAGAAGCCGGCAACTCCAGAACAGATCCTCAGAATTCCCTGGAGGCGAAGAATCCCCAGCTCTGCTCCCAGCTCTGGATAGGCTCGAGCCCCTCTGGGTCCATGCTGGACCTGGAGATCCCAGAACGGAGCCCAGAATTCCAGGTGGGGCACAGTGGGACAATCCCTGTCCTGCTCCTGCTGCCATTCCCAATCCCAGCCAGCTCCCACCTGGACACACCTGGGCTCATCCAGGGCCTTTCCCAGCTTCCCAGGCCCTCTTCCCACCTCCTGTCCCAGTCCCTTCCCTGGGCAGGACAGAGCTCCTTGGACATCTTGCTTTGATTCCCTGAGTTCCTCCTGGCATGGGATTGGCAAATGCAACCCGGGTGATAAAATCATGGAATACCCCGAGTTGGAAGGGACCTTTCCCAGATTTCCAGCCCCTCTCCCCCAGGCTGGAGCCTTGGTTGTCCTGCAGGAGCTTTTCCCACTCCCACTCCCATCCCTGTGGGGGCCGATCCATGTCCAGCCCCGCATTCCTGAGGAAAGCAGAGCATGGAATCTTCTAAAGGCCAAGCATGGGGCAGCAGAGAGCCGAAAATGAAAGTAGGGATTGGGACTGTGGGATGCCAGACCTCCCACACTGATGTTTGTGTTGAATGATTAACCCCAGTGCAAATTCCCTTTTCCAAGAATTCAGATGAACAAAGGAAAAATAGAAAGGATCCAAAGTTCCAGAGCCATTCCTCACTGGTTTTAAATTAATTTCTCTTTTATGCTCCTTCAAATAAAACCTCTCAAAAAAAAAACAAAAACAAAAAAAACAAACAAAAACAAACAAACAAAAAAAAAACAAACAAAAAACCAAACCAAACCAAACCAAAACAAACCCCAAACAAAACCAAAACCAAAAATTGGCTAAAAATTAATTTTAAAAAGGGAAAATCAAAATAAACTCCATGGAAATCACAACCAACATTTCCATGGCTCATTCTGTTAAAAAAGGTCCCAAATCCCAGTTGCAGGCTTGTTTTAGGCATGAGCAGATTGTTTGATTCATTCAATTAAGGCAGCAAAGAAATTAAAATGAAATGATCTTTAACAACTTCCCTTAAAACCACCCACAAATAACAGGAATTCCCACCGAGGCAAAAAGAAATTCCAACCTGGAATCATTCCCGGGGGGATATCAAGAACAAACCACCAGCTCAGTGTTCTCCAAAAAACCCCTCAGCGTGGACATTTCTCTTCCAGCCAAGCTTTCCTGAACAGCCAGATCCCGAATATCCATGTTAAATTCCACGTGGATTATGGAATTGGGGAATTTCTTTATTCCCTGGACACGGATCTTTTCCACATCTGTGGGGGGACAGACTCCACAAGTTCCTGCACTCGATCCTGTGAGTTTTGAAAAGGGACTTTGACCACAAAAGACTTTTTTGTCCTCGGGTGCAGCATTCCAGCCAATCCCGACAGCCGGAGCCGGACATTCCAAAGGCTCTGTTTGTCGACAACATCTCCCTCCAAAGGGCAGCAGGAAAACGCTTCAAATCTGTCCCCAAAGCTGCAGGAAATCCAGAACCTCCCCAGCAGCATCTTTGCAGTGTTTGAGATTCGGGCGTTGCTTTATCCTGCCAGGACGAGCCGCGGAAATCGTTCCCTCACACCCGGGTCTCGCCCAGACTTTTCCCAGATTTATCCATTAAAAACACCCAAAGAAATTCTCCTTCTCTGGTTCTGAACGGCACAATTCTCAGTATCCCATCTCCTATTGGTTATTGATCCCTTTGCCTTCAAGGCTGATTTCCTTCTCTGGTTCTCTTATCAGTCTTTTCCCAGCCCGGGGATCTCCAGTGGCACTGGGGGCTGACGTCCGTTCATGTCCATTCATCTCCTCTGGATCTCCTGGCCGCTCCCGACCTGGCCACGTGGAACTCTCGGAGTCTGGGAATCTTCTCTTTGCTGGCTGGAGCCCATCAGGCCTCACCCAGCGAACCCCAAACCCTCGGTGAACAGAGTCTTTGAAGGAGGAACCTCGGTTTCCACCCGTCCTTGGCAAAGGGGAGCAAACCCAGCACTGGAGTGACCTCAACTTCTTAAAAGTTGCCTCATTTCCAACCTGGTTTTCCCAGAAATCAGAAAACAGCGGGAATGGGAGCTGGAGAATCCCAACTCGGGGGTGGATGGTCCCAGCAGGAGGACTCAGAGCTAAAATCGGGAATACACAACACAGAGCCCAGGGGGGAATCCACGGCTATGGAAAAATCTGTGGGATTTAGAGCTTTAAAGTTCCAAGATTTTCCAGGTTTGGTTATTCCTGCACCAGTTTTATTTCTGGATTAGGGAGAGGGGAGGAGTCAGAACTGGCAGGGAGATGGAAAATGATTGGATTTACGAGACTCTCACCCTTCAGGACTGATTAACACCCAAATGGGGCTCGATTCCTGTCCAATTCAATTTCTGTATCCAAAGATTTCGGAGGCCATACCTGGATGTAAAATTTGGGAATTTATTGTGATCCCAGGTGGGATCAAACACTGCCAGGACCCAAAGCCCAATGCACCAGACCTGTTTCCGTCCCGCTTTTGATTAATTTCTCTTTTATGCTCCTTCAAATAAAGATAAAACCTCTCCAAAAAAGGCTAAAAGTTAATCTAAAAAATGAAAGACAAAATCAACTCCGTGGAAATAACAATCAATGTTTCCATCACTGATTCCATTAACAAATGTCCCAAATCCCAATTATAGGTCAGATTTAGCCAGAACAAGATTGTTTCATTCATTACCTTAAGGCAGCAATTAAACTAAAATCCCAATGCAATTCCCAACTGGAATTTGGCCGTTTTGCCACAGACAGCTCCAAATATTTTTCCCAACAAATCCTTCCGAGACTGAAAGGCCAAAATTGATCCAAGACAGGGGTGAAAACGGGGAATAGAATGGGAAGAAAGAGCAGCTTTGGGATCATTTTACAGCCGATTTATTACAAATATTCCGTGTAACGTTTCCATGCTTTTCCTCCATTTTCCATGGCCTGTTTTTCCCCCCCTGACACCTGAATTCCCTCATTTCCATGGATCGGGGCTCTAAAGCAGCTGTGGCTGGTGAGGGAAACAGCAGGAGCCCGAAGTGAAGCACTTCCCGGGCCTTTTGGGACCCGTTTGGAGTCTTCTCTAGGGAGGAAAAAGGGATCAAATTCCAGGTTGGGAGCAATCCAACAGAACCCTTGGGATTAGCCTGCGCTTGGAAAGGGATATTGCAGTTCCAGGGGCTCGGAGAACAGAGCACAGCCATAAAACGGGCTTGGAATGTCCAGGGAAACGCGGCAATCCGGGAGCTGAGAGGAGGGGCCGGAATTCCTGC
Organism: Coloeus monedula; assembly: GCF_965178545.1. Classification (NCBI taxonomy): domain Eukaryota; kingdom Metazoa; phylum Chordata; class Aves; order Passeriformes; family Corvidae; genus Coloeus; species Coloeus monedula. The sequence goes on along the minus strand of NC_138814.1, from coordinate 1,505,594 downwards.
TTGAACTGCACCGGGAATGAAGGATCATCTCTCCTTGGAGTGGCAATTACTGGACATGGGGGTGTTGTCTGCACCCCGGCGTCACGGACACTCAACATTGCACGGAATCCCAGAACCACTCCAGTTGGGAAACTGGGATCACCGGGCCCAGCCTTGGACTCGGCGCCACCTTCTCCCAGATGGTCCCGCTTTCTTCTCCCCTTTATTTCACAATTCCTGGCATTCCAAGCCATTCCAGCCTCTGCTCCTCTCAGCTCCCAACTCTCGCCACAGAACTTTGGCTCCACCACCTTTGCCCTTTCATTCCACAACCCCTTCCCTTCCCCATTTCCTTTCCACTCTTGTTTTCCTTTCTCCCCTTTCCCCCTTGCTTTTACCTTTCCCACCTTTTTTCCTTCCCCCCTTTCCCACCTTTCTTTACCTTTTCCCCATTTCCTCCACATTTCCCCATCAGCCTTTTTTTAACTTTTCCTGCGTTTTTTCAACATTTTCCCCTCTTTTCTTCTTTTCTTTACCTTTTCCTCCCTGTTCCCTTTTTTGCATTTCCTCCCCTTTTTAAGACTTTGTCCTTTTTTCCACCTCTTTCCTTCCTTTTTACTTATCCTTTTTTTCCTTATTTCCTTCCTTTTTACTTATCCCTCCTTTTTTTCTACCTTTTCCCATTTTCCTTCTTTTCTGCTTTCCCCCTTTTTTCCTTTTTGTTTTGCCTTTTCCACCTTTTTACCTTTCCCCTCTTTTCCTACCTTATTTTTTTTTTCCTTCCCCCATCCCGCTTTTTTCTTCTGCCCTTTTCCCTGGTTTCCCACTGTTACGAACGTATCGTGATGTTGGCTTTTCGCATGTTCCATAATTGTTAGGAATGTATTGCGATCTTGGCTTTTTTTCATGTTCCTTAAAGTTAGAAAAGCTTTACCTGGGTTCTGTAATGTAATACATGATATAGAATGTCTATTGTTTCTGTAGTCAGTTTAGAAAAGATAGGCAGAGAAAGCCTTCACATTCCTGGAGTATCTTATCAGAGAAGAAGCAAAACCAGAAACCAGAGAGAGAAATTTGTTGCTGCAATAAGGTGGGATGACACCGCGAGCAGGTGACAATTGGGGAACTGGGCGGAAAATGGGCCAGAATTTTCCAGAGAAGAATCGATGGAGGGAGCAGAGACGGAATGGAGCCAAGGAGGGAGATAAGGCAGATGGGACGATACACAGAAACTCCAAAGGATTTATCAATCGTGCATGATTGTGCTGAATATGCAATAGGAGATGCACTTTTAAAGCCGATCTTTTGGCTGGAGAGGCGCCGTTGGCTCTGCCAAAGCACGCGGCCGGGATTCCCTTGGTGCTGCTGTCTCCGAATTTCCCTTTTATTAAACTTTCCTTGAAGTTTCACTAAGAGCGAACCTCGTTTTTCACACAATGTTTTAATGAATCTCTATATTAATGCATTAATTTTAATATCGATGTGATGGCGAATAAATGGATTGGTTTGTTAAGTCACCAATTAATACCTGGATGGGTGTTAAAATTTTCCTGCCATTAATATTTATTTCTTAGTAACTAATTAAAATTAATTCATTAAATTCAAAATTCATTAATTACAAATTTATTCATATTAGAGGAAAATGTCTTCTCTAATGAATAAGTGTATGAATATATAATTAATCATAATTTGTTATTGATTGTAATTAAGATTAGTATTTATAGCCCTTATCTGTTACAATCAATTAATAATTAATTAAATATTAATTAATATTAATTAAATAAGGTTTATGAAATATTATTATTAGATGCACATTAATATAGCAACAATAAAATTAATGGTCATAGCAATAATTAAAGAATTAAAGAATTAATTAAATAATTTTATATTTAGTGAAAGGTTGATGATTATAAATATTAATTAATATTAATATTAATTATTAATGCTTATAGTCATTATCAGTTAGGGTTAATTAGTTGTAATTATTCATTAATATTTCTAATCATTATCTATTACAATTAATTACAAAATAATAAGATAATAATTAATATTTAATAAGTATTATCATTCATCTATTATTAATATTGATTAATAGTAAGGAAATATTAATATGTTAATATTGAAATTAGTAATTAATATCAATACTTTAAAATAGTAATTACGGAATTAATTAAATAAATTATTATTTATTAAAATATTAATTACAGTGAATATTAATTATTAATAATATTTATAGTGGTCGGTTAGGGTTAATTAATTGCAATTATTTGTAATTAATATTAATATTTAGAATCCTTATCTATTGCAAATAATTAAAAACAATTAAATATTACTTCATAAGTATTCAATATTAACATTTATTAATAATGACACCACTAATATGAATAATACATCGAACCGTTATTATTAAACTTAATAATTCATATCAATATTTTAAAATAATAATTAATTAGTTAAATATAGAAATACTTAATAAAAGATTAAATATATAAATAATAATTAATAGTAATGTTTTTAGTAATTATCGGTTAGGGTTAATTGTAAGTATTTGTAATTAATATTAATATTTATAGTCATTATCTATTACAATTAATTACAAAATAATTAAATATCAGTTGTTTTTAAAGATTAACATTTATTAATCATTTATATTAGTAACATTGATAATCTATTAATATGTTAATTTAAAAATTAATAATTAATATCAATTTTTAAAAATTCCATAATTGTAAAATAATTAATTTTTTAAAAGATTAATTACTATAGACATTAATTAAAATTGCTATTTATAGCCTTTGGTTAGGGTTAATTAAGTGTAAAATAAATAAATAAAAATAAATTGCTGTAATGAATAATTAATATCAATTATTTATAACAACGATATATTCATTATTAATACATAAATATTAAATTTTAAATATTGAATATTCGATAATCAATAATCAAGAATTAATAACGATCTATTAATCATTAATAAATAATAAATAGTTAATAATTAATAATCAATAATTTATAACAATGATCTACTAATCGTTAAAGAATGGATAATAAATAATAAACAATTAATAATAATTAATAATTAATTAATAACAACTATTTATTAATTATTAATAAGTAAATTAATTTTAAATATTGAAAAATAAAAAATTAATAATAACTAATAACAATGACCTATTGGTCATTAATAAAGAAATAAGAAATAACAAATAAGAAATAATCAATAATCAATAATAAATAATCTATAATCAATAATTGCTAACAAAGCTGTATTAATCATTAATAAATAATAAATAATAAATAACAATAATTAAGAGCAATGATCTATTAATCAATCGGAAGAAAAGAATAAAGAATTAATCGTTTATAATAACTAATTAACAATTAATAGCGGGTTATTAATTACTAATGAATAGATTGATTCATTCATCCCCAAGCCCAGCCCGGGGCCGGATCCCCGCCGGTGCCGCCTCCCGCAATTCCCGCGGCTGGAGGAGCCCCGGGGCCGCCCCTCCCCCCACTGCCGGCGCTCCCCGGGCTGGCGAATCCTCTGGAAAAGCTTTTCCATGGAATTTCCTCTCGGGAGGGCCACAATTCCCGCTTTTCCCAGCGCCTCGGCAGCGGAAATTCCCAAATCCCGCCCTGGGCCGCTTCTCCGGGAACTCCGGGAGAACCCCGGGGGGTCCCGGCGCTTCCGTGTCCCGATCCCGAGGGGTTCGAATCCCGATCCCGGAGGGTTCCAATCCCGATCCCAAGGATTTGAATCCCGATCCCGCCGATTCCCGGCCGCTCCCGCCTTTGCCTCCTCCCGAGGCTCCCGGGCGCCCTTTGGACCACCCGGGGCGGCTCGGGCCGCAATTCCGGGTCCAAAGGTTCCGGGGCCGGCGGCGGCTCCGGCCCGGAGCGATTCCCGGGATCCGGCCTCGGCTGGGAATCAGGTGGGTGCTCCCGGCCCTCGGCCGGACCCGGCGCCTTCTCCGGGAATTCCTTGGATTTGGGGTTTAGGGTTTGTGGGAAATCCGGGGCTGCGGAGCTTCCCTGGGTCCTTCCCGGGATCCTTCCCGGGATCCTTCCCTGGATCCCTTCCCTGGATCCCTTCCCTGGATCCCATCCCTGGATCCCGTCCCTGGATCC